>NC_090267.1:147194459-147498709 GCF_040414725.1 Anabrus simplex | reverse complement strand
GTTAAATTTTTTTTTTGTGAGTAGGAGAGTGATGTTCTTTGAATGTGAAACTCCACCTTTTGTTTTGCTATCTGTCTTCCTGACCCACAAATTTTCCAGCATGGTATGATTGACTCTTCTAGTAGGTGGTGGGATAAATGTATTCATTTCAATGGAGGATATTGACAGTCAGAGTTAATCAAACATCAATAACTCTATTAATGGGGGATGCAAGGTTATGTCTGAATATTTCTGAGACATGGGATACACACCTCTTGCATCCATGCATATGTAAAATTCAGGGTTAGCCAAATTGTATTCCTTCATAAGCTGTGAAGGTAGGGAGTACTGTCCGCACACTTTATCTTGATGCATTTGTGTACGGGGGTGAGGAGTAAGGAGGGAGCTGTCCCGGTATCGATAGTGCTGCCTGGTGCTGCCAACTGAATGAAAATGAAATCTGAATTGAATCGAGAATATGATCGATCGATATGAAATTTCTAAACTGTTATCATCTTAAGCCAACAACTATGTCACATACACATTATATAACATTATAAAACATATCTCTCGATGCGAATCTTGTTCCTAGCATGAATTCTAAACTTTGGCTTTGATGTGTAAACAACAGTACGAGTACGTAAAGTGTGCGCCAGATGTCGCACAACGATGCTTAAGCGATTCATAGTTTGTGTTTCAAAGGTTGCCAGTACGAATCTCGAAGATCGCCGAGGTCGACCGATTCAGCACTAGGATGTAAATGCACCAAGATAAAGTGTGCGGACAGTATGTGTGAGTAAGAGGAATATTCTGTATCAAAAGAAGTATATGTCCACCTATCCAATACTTTTAAAATTTAATGATCTCTGTAGATTATTTACATGGTAGCCATGGACCATAATTTAATAGTCTCTTTAAATTATTTTACACGGTAACCAGTAACCATGGACCATGTGAAATAATCTAAGGATACTATTGAATTATAAAAGTATTGAACAGGTGGACATATAGATACTTATTTTGATCATAATAGTCAATACAGAACCTGTACACAATTTAATTACTGAGCATTCATGTAGGCTGTAATGCAGTAAAGGCAACTAGGCTTAGGCAGATTACTTTAAATGATAATTTAATGATCGACAGCACCATAAATTAAAATACCTGTAAACACTCAATAACTGAAGTTAATATATGAATTCCTGCACTAATTCAATTTAATTCAATACCACTTCTACTATGTCATGTACTGTACTATTTGAAAGCTGAGCGATGGCTGTGCAAAGTACAGGGTGTTGAAACATTCTACAAGGGCTAATACTGGTATATTACAAATTATGTTAATCTACTGCCTGCTGTCATTTCTTGATGATTACAGTACTTTTGCATCCATCTCTTGGCACAGGCCAGAGCAAAGTGTAGCTTCCACTGAAGTCCCAGTCTCATCCATGGCTGTGACAATATGGAAGCTGCTGGGGTATGGGTGGTGATGATTAATGACATTCAGAGCACAACCAGTGTGTCTGAGTATCATGAAAGGTGTTGCTCATAGGGTTAGTTGTGCTACATTGGCACTGTCTGGCCCAGTGAGGATAGCAATGGCAAACTACCTCACTCCTCATCTTGCCTAGTATGCCTCATTTTGGTACTGCCATTGATTTTTGTGGTTTCCCTATAACTGCATAACCTTTGGTGATGCTATTTGAGGATCCAACCAGCCTCTTGGCTGTTGACCTAACAGACACAGACATGTTAATCTACAAGAATAGTAGCTAAATATTTGGCCAACCTTAAGAGGAACAACTGTGATAAACATCATTCCAAACATACTTGTCTAATTAAAACTACACCCTTACAAATTAAAATTAACTCAATTTCAAAAGTAGAAAGAAAATTGAATTTAAACTTTCATCTCAAATAGTGGTAACTAAGTATCTATTCACTATACTATTATGGGCTTAAATTATTTTTTTAAATGTGAAACTCTACTGCCTACATTTATAAGAAGGGTCCATTTTAACACAATATTGTAAATGAGTCACAGAGAAATACAATTAACATGTTTGTTATAAATAACTAGAATCGAAATTTATCCACACAGTGATCTTGCCATGATACTTTGCCTACACCATTAAAGTAGTCTTTCAATGTGTTCCTGATACTTAGTGGTGTTTGCAAAACTCTGTTTCCACCTTGCCTCTGGATTTCTCCCATGATGAGATCCCTTCTTCACTCCCCTAATTGCACACTGCCTTCTTGTACATTTTCTTCATCCACACTGTGAGGTGGCATATAAACTCCCCTGTTCTCTTCCAAAAGGAAGTTGTGCAATACACAGGTAGCAAGGACAATGGATTCCACTTTGTCAACAGAGAGTGTCCTTTACTCAATAATTCCCTAAAAACATTTGCCATGATGCCAAATGCATTTTCAACTACACATCTGGCCCTACTTAATCTGTAGTTGAAAATTTTCTGCTCTCTTGTCAGCCCTCTGTACCCAAAAGGCTTCATTAGGTTGGAAGAGAGGGGAAAAGCATCATCTGCAATCATTACATATGGCACTTCACACTCAGTTTCAGGAGGTTTGCGAGGGGGAGGAATGTTCAGCGTTTTATTTTGGACTGATGCAAACAAGGAGCTATTTTGGTAGACACCTCCATCACTTGCTCGTCCATTGGTCCCACATCAATGTATATGAATTTATAATGGGCATCCACCAGACCAAGTAAAACAATGCTGTTAGTACCCTTATAATTATAATTGGAGATGGTCGGCTTCTTTACCAGTTCCCCAGTTCCAATTACTTCGGATTAGGAGGATTCCTTTCTTTTTTTTTTTTTTTTGCTATTTGCTTTACATCGCACCGACACAGATATGTCTTACGGCAATGATGGGATAGGAAATGCCTAGGAATTGGAAGGAAGCGGCCGTGGCCTCAAGGTACAGCCCCGGCATTTGCCTGGTGTGAAAATGGGAAACCAAGGAAAACCATCTTCAGGGCTGCCGATAGTGGGGCTCGAACCCACAATCTCCCAATTACTGGATACTGGCCGCACTTAAAGTGACTGCAGCTATCGAGCTCGATAGGAGGATTCTACTGTATACTGAGAGGAGGCTATAATTTGATATTACACAGAAATTCCATACGATTTTTTATAAAAGTCGTTGTGTTAAAATACCCGCAAGTAATGTTAAAATACACTGTTGGGTACATTAAAAGTAGCAGTAAATGCTTGGTAAAAATAATATGGCAATGAATATGTGCAGAATTATAATTTCCTTTTTAGTGTATGTATATCACAAGCATCGCTAAGCATAACTGACTGGTACACCAATCAACTTAATAAACAGACTCATCACAAAACAATAAGCAGGTCATCATGTTCTAACAAGTGAGGCACAAAAGGAATATTAAGGGAATAACATGCTTACTTACCTCCTCACAGCAAGACCACCGATAAGTTTGTATCGAAGGGATTCAGCCTGTGCAATAGCGCACAAACCACGGGTTGCCACCTTCTCAGCGTACAGCTCAACAGAGTGTTCCGCAAAGTTAAATCGTTTCTGTACAACAGATGTAAGTTCCCGGATTCTGCGTCCCTTCTCACCCAGAACATTTTGAGTACGAGTTGCCATAATGATGATTTCTGTACGGGTTGGGGTGACACGAACCTCCACTCCAGAATAACCATCTTCAGCGAGTTCTCGAGTTAAGAATTCATTTAACTCGGCTTTGAAAACACCATCCCCAACAAACTAAACAAAGAAAAAAGTGATGTCCATCAAAAACATACAGCAAGTATAAAAAGTATTCAAATGACTTGTACTACATATAAGTCATATTACACTCCGCACGACTCTACTTCTAAATTGACGTTTTGGCAGATTTTGGCTCTGTCTGGTGGTTATGTGCTGAAGCATAGACATCCAACCAATCCCAATCTGCCATTCACATAGTTTTTTATCGGCAGAGCACGATCTCGAAACCCAGTTGCCAACTCTAATATTTACATTTGCCACGTGGTTAATCTATCTCGCTCAGCGTGAATGGTATTCAGTACGCTTCGCAATCTTTTGCATTTTCCTTCATTAATGAGTGTGTTTTTCATATTGTAGGAGGGTACTAGTGACTCTGAGATGGATGGAGTGTTCCCTATGTAGGCCGTAACCTCCTTGGTGTGTAAGCCATTGGGGTGAGCGATGTTTTATTTCCTCATTCTCTTTTATTCTTAATAATATATTCTCTTATTAGTGTCAGATGTTAGTAAATGTAGTTTTTGTGAATTTGTTTTCAATCCATATTCATTAGTTTTTCTGAGTAGGGTATTACAGTTTACAAGGGCTGTTTACAGCAGTGTAAGGCGTAGCGCGCTGGCAACAGAGGAAAGGCGATGCTAGTTTGTTTTGCGAAACTTCAATTTAGAAGTAAGGCCTTGCGGACTATAGCCGCTATACACTGTAAATATTCCTTTAAATGTGCACATAGATTTTAACGCATAACTGGCCACACAAGAAGACATACAAATTCATATCTGCACCATACAGGCAAAATAAGTATTCGAACAGTAGAATTGTATGCAAGCCTCTTGGACCTTTACTCCTTTCAGTACAGATTTTGTCAACCTGGCAATGTTACACACATTTTCTTGAAGCTGTCTTTTAAAGTTACAGTTGCCGTGATGTTAGCATGTTACAGAAAACATACTTCTAAAATGGACTGATGGTCCAGCTATTCTAAGAAAAATCAAATGATATCCAAAGATCAAAGCATCGACTATCACAGCGGAGCAGAAACCACATTTCAACATAAATGTACATCACAGCACAGTTTGCAATTTCCTTAGGAAGGGCAAATACAATGGAAGAGTTGCCCGTAGAAAACGGAAATAATGCAAATCTTACTTGGAATTCCTTTTAGAGGAGAGAGGTGCTGCTCATTACGATGTCTAGAAACCCACCATCCCGCCCCCAGAAGTACATTTACACCCTAAGAAAGAGCAGCACCTGCCTTCAGCCATGGCTAAAGTGGCTACTTGCATTCTCATTGGTCAACGTGAACAGAATGTGACGTCATTGCCATCAATGCTGATAAATACATAGCTTTACGACCTCGGCTGAATAAAAGCACAAACAAAAAACACCAAGAGGCCTAGGGCCGCTTTGTGGCTTCTAACTGTCCAGACCATTGGTCTGTCCAGATCCTATCCTAACTGTCCGCACAGCAAAAACCAGTCCAGATCCTATCCTAACGTCTGCACGGCAAGAACCAGTCCAGACCAATCCTGTAACAATTGCTACAGAGGAAGTATGAGTGCCTCAAGTGTGGTAGCCAGGCACTTTGAGGAAAACATGGACCACCAGTATTACATTAATGTATTAAAGCTTAGTCTAGTCCCAATGGCAGGAAAAAAAGGAACATGAAGTATTTTGTATTCATGCAGAATGATTCCAAACACATTCGAAATACAAGAATGTGGATCCTCTACAACACACCCATGTAATCCTACCTCGTAACAAGATGTACTATAAAAACACACATTTCTTCCAAAGCAGATCTGAAACGAGCACTCGCAGAACAGAACATTCCCGCTACTACCGCGTCGAATTTGGTGAAACCAACGCCAAGATGATTCCAGGTTATTATCCAATCTAACGCCTATCCCACTAAGTACTGAACGTGTGGCATTACCACTACCGTGTGGATTTAAGAGGCTGAAATTTCCTCTGAATTGATACTGTTCGAATACTTCTTGCTGTGCCAGTGTTTTGAATGTATATTCAAAGTTATACTTGCTACAAATGAGGTATATACACTCCCAAGAAAATATCTAGTCCTTTTTGTTGTTCTTGTTGATAAAAATGGTTAGTGTTCCAATACCTTTTACAATATGTGTACGATCCATTCATACAACTTATACACAACATAACCTGTCAAGAGTAAGAGTTCACACAAATATCCAGTTCGATCACAACTAGCAGATCAACGTTACGCTAATAATCCAATACTAGATGATAGTAACAGGGGTTAACACTTCAGAAAATATTACCGTTTCTCTATAACATACAATATAATCACACACAAACCTTCCTTTTCTTCGACTGTAAGCTAGCCATGTTGACAGAAATCACACGAACGTGCACGAAAGGATCATACGTGAACACAACCGGAACCAGCCGGAAATTACAGAAAAAAATATAATGTTTTATTCATGTATACCATTGAATGAGTTAACAAAATTATTATATCATTAGTGTATATCACACTAAAAAATCAGAGAATTTGATTAAGCTCGCTAGAAAATATTAATATGAACCAACAGTAATAACGTGCATTAGTAAACATGACTATAGTTGTATACAGCGTCGGGAAGTCACTGATCAAATTCTCACCATTTAGTGTACAATACAGACCTACGAACGTTTTAGTAGTTCGAACCAAGCCGTGTGTATGTGTCTGTGTATATTTCCAGCCAGATTTCTCATCAACTGAGATTATTGAGGAAGTTAGTAAAGCTTTAACTGTGACTACTAGGGATGGTGCCATTATCCTTGCTGGAGACATAAATTGTCGCATCGATACAGAACATCGAAAATCAACAGAAGTTTTGGACTTCTTAGAAGAGGAAGGTCTTCGGTTGGTGAGTGCCTCTGACATGAATACCTACATGTCCCACAATGGTGCTAGCACAATAGATCTGGTGTTTATAAACTCTAAGTTTGTGCCGATCAAGCAGGAGGTTATTCTCGAGGCGCAACGGAAACACCTACCAGTTGCAACTTCCTTACAGCTGGAGAATAGGCCTAGTACGCTTGATACAGTTAGAGACCGTACAAAAATAAGTAGAAAAAGTAATCCGTCTCTTATCTGTGGTGAAGATAATCAAACGATACCTAACCTATTACGAGAGGGTAATCTTAATGAGGCTGCATTATATCTAGAAGTGCTGCTCCAGAATGCTACTCTACCAACAATACCTGTGGTCAGGAAATCTCAGCCCTGGTTCACCAAGGAATGCTATAAATGTCGTAGAGATGTGCTGGAAGCATTAAATACAGCCCGAAGAGAGAAAACAAAAGAATTCCTTGAAATATATGCCAGTAAAAGGAGAGCATACAAACTACTACTAAAAGAAGCCAAAAATCATTATAGAGAGGAAGAAGAAAAGAAACTTATAGAACGTGCCAGTCTAGATCCTTACCTAGCTCTGAAGCCTAGACAACCGAAGTTCTCCAGGAACTTACCAATGGAAGTTTGGGAAAAGCACTTGAGTGCAGTGCTTCAAGAGAGAGACACACGACCTACTAATTATTTCGTGCCAGATTTTCAAATAATCCCTGAAATTGACGAATTTTCAATTAATGAGGTTGTATCAAATATTACAGCATCTAAAGATAACAAGGCATGTGGCCCAGATCACATTTTTAATGAACATCTTAAAGCTGCTCTCCCAAAATTGGGTGAATCCATCACTCACCTAATGAATGAATGCTTGTGGCAAGGTAGGATACCAGACAACTGGAGAAAATCTACTGTTAAAATGCTATATAAAGGCAAAGGTGATACCGCACATCCCAACTCATATAGAGGAATAGCGCTAGAATGTACTCTACTAAAGACTTTAACATTAGTAGGTAAACGTCTCATTAAACTGGTGGAAAATAACCTACCGGAGTCGCAATTCGGATTTAGAAAAGGAAAATCAACGACTTTAGCTATCCGCTGTCTCCAGAATGACATAGAAGAAGCCTTAAAGAAACCAGGGGGTAAATTGCATGCCATCTTTATAGATTATTCGAAAGCTTTTGACAACATAAGCAGAACCATACTGTTAGAAAAATTGGAGAGTATCATTGGTAGTACGAACTACCTTATACCGCTGATTAGGAACTTACTGCTCAACAATTCAATAGAAGTAGATGATGGCATTACCAAATCTATTATTTTGGAACAAACAACCGGGGTATTACAGGGAGACCCGTTAAGTCCATTATTATTCATCATTGCGACAGCAGACATAGTAGATTTGGTAAACCAGGAAAGCGTCAAACTATTAATGTACGCTGATGATATGGTCTTAACATCAACGTCAGAGTAGGAACTCCAGGAATCATTCATCCAAATAGTAGGCTGGATAAATAAAAATGAGCTCAAACTGAATGTAGAAAAAACAGTTTCCATGGCGTTTAGAAAAAGGGGGCCTCATGGAATCTACTATTATGAATACCAAGAACTTAGGTCCGTAAAGCATTTTAAAAACTTAGGTGTAATTTTTCAAACCCAAGGTAATGTTTTCACCCTCCATCTCATGGACCGTCTAAATGCATCTATGAAAGCAATATCTGACATTAAACATCTGAGAAACTAGTCTTTACAAACGGCCATAAAACTCTTTCATCTAAAAATCAGCCCTATAGCAACATATGGCTTGGAAAACATTGGGAATATTTGAGTATGAAACAGTAAGATAAAATCGAGAAGTTGAAGGCAATCTACTTGAAACGGGCTCTGTGCCTCTCCAAATATTCTCCTTCCCGGCTCGTGTATGAGCTATCCAGAGAGGGATATTATGTGGAAGAGCTAAGGTTACAGTTGTTACTTCCAGCAATAACACCCTATATACATCTGCTTCCAGACCTACGTTCGAAAAAGGCTGACATCTGGGAAGATTTCTACTCTACCGATGCCATGCTAAATCGCGAGTGAGTTCAAGGTGGATATGAACTGCGACACCTGCTGACAAGTTTCTCACTTCATGGGTTCCATTATAAACTGTGTAATATAAAGCGTTATCTTGAACCAGGTTTGAACTGTGAAGGTTTAAGATGTGGTGCACACTGTACTAGGTACCATGTTTTAAATTGTAAACAGCGATCAGAATCACTGGTGAAATTTTGCAACGAAGATTAATGTTTTATATAGTAATTCTTTGCACATTGTGCGCGTTAAATAAATTATTACAAGACCAACTCAAATCCTCAAACCGAAATATTAAAAAAAGCATGGCAGCCAAAGTAGCCAGATTGATGTGAATGGCTAACGCGAAAATATCAAGTACAATGGCGCTAATTTAACATGATCAATGTAATATCATAGGGAAAATCACTTTTCACGTATGAAAACGCTTCGACAACAAGTACGCACCACATACAATCAACTAGAATAACATATTATATTCTACCAGAAAAGAGGAAAACAAACAGATTATTTAGAAATTTAATTTAGTTAAATAACATTTTCTCTTAGATTTCACTTTGCTGCATAGATGAAAATACATTTTGAACCTGTTAAAATTGTATGTATAACATAACAGTATTTTGAATGCTTCAAAATAAATTAAGGTGCAAGATATCTCAATTTTTTCACTCTAATGAGAACTACGAAACCTAATTTGTTGCCTTAGTTTTGAAGTGTACAATTTCTTACATTCACCCAATTAAAGAGAAGTACATCCGAAATGTTATTGGCTTTATGTCCCATTAACTTCTTCTTTTACGTTTTTTGGAAACGCCGAAGTGCCGAAATTTAGTCCTGCAGTAGTCCTTTTTACGTGCCAGTAAATCTATCGGCACGAGGCTGATGTACATGAGCACCTTCAAATACCACCGAACTGAGCCATGATCGAACCTGCCAACTTGTTGTCAGAAGCCCAGCGCCTCAACAGTCTGAGTCACTTAGCCCAAGTACTCCCGAAATTATTATGTTAACTCAATGAATAGCCGTGATGATGTTAACATAATGTGGCATATGGCATAGCAACACTCCACACAATGATGGTAACCTTAGTAATGAAACGTTCAAACACCAAAGATGTAATAGGTTTTACCCATAAAAGAACATGAGTCAAAATCTCTATTGACTCTAAACATTGATATTTAATCACACGGATGAGCTTCAGTTCAGTGTAGTCTGCTTGATAACAGATAACCACAACATGAATCGAAAGATGTTGGTAGTGTAAATCCCTGCGTTACAAACCCAGCTAATCCCCGAAGTCACTATTTCGTTTGTATAATAGTATACAGATTGTTCTATCTGTCACACTTAATCAGGTTCGATATTCTCCACAAGATCCAGACAAACATTTCCGCAGGCAAGCACAAGGTAAGGGTTATTCTGCCCGAAGGCAGGTCCGAACCTCCGCAGAGGTGTTCCTGAGCCGGAGTTTACGTGCGGTAGGGTGGCCAGTTCCTTTCCGCTCCTCCATTCCCTTACCCCCCAACAACAGCGCGTGGCAACCCATAGGCAAGCACAGATTATTGTAAAATACACTTACATCTAAATCACTCGACACTTTAAAGCACATTCACACTGACGGAATATCACAATATCGTTTATATTCTATATAAATTAATATTTTGGAGGAATACGAATAGATTCTCCGTTTAAAATTAGAGAAAAGTCTTCCCTGACCTCAGATAAATTCTCAAAACACTACAGTTTTGTCATCGACTTCAAAATAATCACGAAGTACAGTGTATTCCTAATCCATTTCTCTCTAAATATTTTATTCCGTAAGAAACTTTAAACCAGTAATAGTTGTAAGAGAGGCATTGCCGTAGTTAGACAAACCTGGTTCACAACACGATCAAAGCCAACACATTCTCACATTACTGCGTATAATTATAGATCCCAAGTGTCCACTGAATCATATATAATTTATTACATTAAATAACACGATAAGCCTGTAAACATCGGTTTAAAGAGAAGTTAAAGAGAATTCACGGTTGCATGCACATGATATTTGTGTAAATAAATACAGTCAGCTGATTCATTATTTCCATAATTTGTAGTCTTAGTTCCCTGCATACTTTGTACATTCCACCTTCGTTTATTCATCGAGTAAAAGATAATAATAAAAATCCTATAACCCAATAATATTGCATCTCAAGCCTCCGGCGTGGTTTTGACAGAAATTATAGTAGACAACCTCTTATTCTCGGGCATTTAAGGGCACTTTCATTCTCCGTCCCACGTAGTAGGGAAAATAATACTAATCCACCAGCGGTAAAGTGAATATAACCACACTTCAGCTGAAAATTGTAGTGTAGATACATTGTATCGTAGATACAGTATATTTGGATAGTGCCGTATCATGCCTGCTATATTCGTGTGTTATCTTTCGTGTGCATCTATTAGAGCGTAGTTCTAATAATAATTTGTTTAAGCATTTAGCTTTGTTGGTAATCTTTAAGTACAGTAGTTCTTGCAAATTTCATTTGTTTGTGCTTAGTGGTGACATACGGTACCGGTATTGTAATTAGGATACGCCTGAAAGTACTGTAGTTTAAAAATGACTGTAGTAAAAGCGTAGCCTAATATCCTATCAGAATTTAGTGTGCTTATTTTATTATTGAAAAATATTTGTGTAGTACTGGTGTAGTAGAGGTATCCGTAGAAAATCTTATTAAAATTCTGTTGTTGTAATTAGGATAGGCTTAATTTGCAGTTTGGAATTGTGTAGTTCTTGTGAATGCCTTTACATATTCCAGTAATTAACACCAGTTTTCGTCCCGTTAGGGGTTGTAGGATTAAAAAAATAGAGTAGTATTGTAGTGTAGTCGTATATTAATTACCCTATTGTTGTGTGATCTTTGAGTACTATCTCAGACAATATATCCCTCCGTTCATTTATTTTTTGCAAATAAGTTATTTTACTTTTATTTTCATTTTTTCCGTAAACAACGTAAGGCAAGCTGATATAAGTAACAACATAGTTGGAGATGTGTGGGATCTGGTAAATGCAGCACGGGTGAAGTTTAAGAAAGCGGAGATTGTTATTAGTGGAATACTGTGTAGAAGGGATACTGACTGGAGGGTGATTGGGGATTTAAATGAGACTATGGAGTGGGTACCTGGGAAGCTGGGAGTGAAATTTCTAGATCCTAATGGGTGGGTAGGAGATAGGGATCTGCGCTCAGATGGGCTTCATTTAAACCGCAGTGGTACGTATAAGTTGGGAAATTTGTTTGGAAGTGTAATAGGAAAGTACATTCAGGGAAACGGGATGGCCTAGGGAGCGGTGATAAGGGAATAGGGAACTGGAAATCAAGTAGGGATGACATAAAATTGTTAGTGTTGAACTGTAGAAGTATTGTAAGGAAAGGAATAGAATTAAGTAATTTAATAGATATATGTTTACCAGATATTGTAATAGGAGTTGAATCATGGCTGAGAAATGATATAATGGATGCAGAAAATTTTCTCAAGGCACTGGAGTGCGTATCGTAGAGATAGGATGGGAATGGTGGGAGGGGGAGTGTTCATTCTGGTGAAAGAACAATTTGTAAGCTACGAAAAAGTTAAAGATGAGACACATGAAATTCTAGGTGTAAGGCTCATTTCTAAAGATAATAGGCAACTTGATATATTTGGAGTGTACAGATCGGGAAAGGGTAGCACTGACGCGGATGCAGAATTATTTGATAGGATGGTCAGCTATGTGGGAAACGACATGGAAAGAAATGTGATTGTAGCGGGAGATCTGAATTTGCCAGATGTCAATTGGGAAGGAAATGCGAACGACAGGAAGCATGACCAACAAATGGCAAATAAGTTAATATGGGAAGGACAACTGATTCAGAAAGTGATGGAACCAACCAGAGGGAAAAATATCCTGGATGTGGTACTGATAAAACCAGATGAGCTCTATAGGGAAACTGAAGTAATAGATGGTATTAGTGATCATGAAGCTGTTTTTGTGGTAGTTAAAAATAAATGCGATAGAAAGGAAGGTCTTAAAAGTAGGACTGTTAGGCAGTACCATATGGCTGATAAAGCAGGTATGAGGCAGTTTCTAAAAAGTAACTATGATCGGTGGAAAACAGTAAATAAAAATGTAAACAGACTCTGGGATGGGTTTAAAGAAATTGTTGAGGAATGCGAAAACAGGTTTGTACATTTAAGGGTGGTAAGGAATGGTAAAGACCCACCTTATTATAATAGAGAAATAAAGAGACTAAGAAGGAGGTGCAGACTGGAAAGAAATAGAGTTAGAAATGGCTGTGGAAGTAAGGAGAAATTGAAGGAACTTACTAAAAAATTGAATCTAGCAAAGAAGGCAGCTAAGGATAACATGATGGCAAGCATAATTGGAAGTCATACAAATTTTAGTGAAAAATGGAAGGGTATGTATAGGTATTTTAAGGCAGAAACAGGTTCCAAGAAGGACATTCCAGGAATAATTAATGAACAAGGGGAGTGTGTATGTGAGGATCTTCAAAAGGCGGAAGTATTCAGTCAGCAGTATCTAAAGATTGTTGGTTACAAGGATAATGTCGAGATAGAGGAAGAGACTAAGGCCAAAGAAGTAATAAAATTTACATATGATAACAATGACATTTACAATAAGATACAAAAGTTGAAAACTAGAAAAGCGGCTGGAATTGATCAGATTTCTGGGGATATACTAAAGACAATGGGTTGGGATATAGTACCATATCTCAAGTACTTATCTGATTATTGTTTGTCGGAGGAGCTATACTAGATGAATGGAGAGTTGCTATAGTAGCCCCTGTGTATAAAGGAAAGGGTGATGGACATAAAGCTGAAAATTACAGGCCAGTAAGTTTGACATGCGTCGTATGTAAGCTTTGGGAAGGCATTCTTTCTGATTATATTAGACATGTTTGTCAAATTAATAACTGGTTCGATATAAGGCAATTCGGTTTTAGGAAAGGTTATTCCACTGAAGCTCAACTTGTAGGACTCCAGCAAGATATAGCAGATATCTTGGATTCTGGAGGTCAAATGGACTGTATCGCTATTGACCTGTCTAAAGCATTTGATAGGGTGGATCATGGGAGACTACTGGCAAAAATGAGTGCATTTGGACTAGACAAAAGAGTGACTGAATGGGTTGCTATATTTCTAGAAAATAGATCTCAGAGAATTAGAGTAGGTGAAGCTTTATCTGACCCTGTAATAATTAAGAGGGGAATTCCGCAAGACGATATTATCGGACCTTTATGTTTTCTTATATATATAAATGATATGAGTAAAGGAGTTGAATCGGAGGTAAGGCTTTTTGCGGATGATGCTGTTCTCTATAGAGTGATAAATAAGTTACAAGGTTGTGAGCAACTGCATCATGACCTCGAAAATGTTGTGAGATGGACAGCAGGCAATGGTATGTTGATAAACGGGGTTAAAAGTCAGGTTGTGAGTTTCAGAAATAGGAAAAGTCCTCTCAGTTTTAATTACTGCGTTGATGGGGTGAAAATTCTTTTTTGGAGATCATTGTAAGTATCTAGGTGTTAATAAAATGAAAGATCTTCATTGGGGTAATGACATAAATGGGATTGTAAATAAGGGGTACAGATCTCTGCACATGGTTATGAGGGTGTTTAGGAGTTGTAGTAAGGATGTAAAGGAGAGTGCATATAAGTCTCTGGTAAGACCCCAACTAGAGTATGTTTCCAGTTTATGGGACCCTCACCAGGATTACCTGATTCAAGTACTGGAACATTCCAAAGAAAAGCAGCTCGATTTGTTCTGGGTGATTTCCGACAAAAGAGTAGCGTTACAAAAATGTTGCAATGTTGGGTTGGGAAGAATTGAGAGAAAGAAGAAGAGCTGCTCGACTAAGTTGTATGTTCCGAGCTGTCAGCGGAGAGATGGCGTGGAATGACATTAGTAGACGAATAAGTTTGAATGGCGTTTATAAATGTAGGAAAGATCACAATATGAAGATAAAGTTGGAATTCAAGAGGACAAACTGGGGCAAATATTCTTTTAGAGGAAGGGGAGTTAGGGATTGGAATAACTTCCCAAGGGAGATGTTCATTAAATTTCCAATTTCTTTGAAATCATTTCGGAAAAGGCTAGGAAAGAAGCAGATAGGGAATCTGCCACCTGGGCGACTGCCCTAAATGCAGATCAGCATTGATTTATTAATTGATTGATTGATTGATTGATTGATTGATTGATTGATTTTTTGATTGATTGATTGATTGATTGATTGATTGATTGAATTTGTTTGGAAGGGTAATAGGGAGGTACATTCAGGGAAACCGAGTGGCCTAGGGAGCGGTGATTAGGGAACAGGGAACTGGAAATCAAGTAGGGATGATATAAAATTGTTAGTGTTGAATTGTAGAAGTATTGTAAAGAAAGGAATAGAATTGAGTAATTAAATATTTATATATTTAACAGATATTGTAATAGGAGTCGAATAATGGCTGAAAATGATAAAATGGATGCAGACCTTTTCTCACGGAACTGGTGTGTGTATCTTAGAGATAGGATAAGAATTGCGGGAGGGGGAGTATTCATTCCGGTGATAGAAGAATTTGTAAGCTACGAATATTAAAGATGAGACACATAAAACTCTAGGTGTAAAGCTCATTTCTAAAGATAATAGGCAACTTGATATATTTGGAGTGTACAGACCGCGAAAGGGTAGCACTGACACGGATCCAGAATTATTTGATAAGGTAATGAGGTATGCAGGAAACGACAAGGAAAGAAATGTGATTGTAGCGGGAGATCTGAATTTACCAGATGTCAATTGGGAAGGAAATGCGAACGACAGGAAGCATGACCAACACATGATAAATACGTTAATATGGGAAGGACAGCTCATTCAGAATGTGATGGAACCAACCAGAGGGAAAAATATCCTGGATGTGGTGCTGATGAAACCAGATGAGCTTTATAGAGAAACTGAAGTAATAAATGGTATTAGTGATCATGAAGCTGTTTTTGTCGTAGTTAAAAATAAATGTGATAGAAAGGAAGGTCTTAAAAATAGGAGTATTAGGCAGTACCATATGGCTGATAAAGCAGGCATGAGGCAGTTTCTAAAAAGTAAATATGATCGATGGAAAACGGTAAATAAAAATGTAAACAGACACTGGGATCGGTTTAAAGCAATTGTTGAGGAATGTGAAAATAGGTTTGTACTTTTAAGGGTGGTAAGGAATGGCAAAGACCCACCTTTTAGAGAAATAAAGAAACCAAGAAGGAGGTGCAGACTGGCAGAGTTAGAAAAGGCTGTGGAAGTAAGGAGAAATTGAAGGAACTTACGAGAATATTGAATCTAGCAAAGAAGGCAGCTATGGATAACATTATGACAAGCATAATATTGGCAGTCATACGAATTTTAGTGAAAAAAGGAAGGGTATGTATAGGTATTTTAAGGCAGAAACAGGTTCCAAGAAGGAAATTCCAGGAGTAATTAATGAACAAGGGGAGTGTGTATGTGAGAATCTCCAAAAGGCAGAAGTGTTCAGTCATCAGTATGTCAAGATTGTTGGTTACAAGAATAGAGGAGGAGACTAAGGCTAAAGAAGTATTACAATTTACATATGATAACAATGACATTTACAATAAAGTACAAAAGTTGAAAACTATAAAAGCGGCTGGAATTGATCAGATTTCTTGGGATATACTAAAGACAATGGGTTGGGATATAGTACCATATCTGAAGTACTTATTTTATTATTGTTTGGTCGGAGGAACTATACCAGATGAATGGAGAGTTGCTATAGTAGCCCCTGTGTATAAAGGAAAGGGTGATAGACATAAAGCTGAAAATTACAGGCCAGTAAGTTTACATGCATTTGTCGTATTCTATGAACAGGACAGGCTGAGGACTTGGGTTCGAATATGAGATTGACCTTGATATAAAACACTTTCTGACACCATTAAGTTCTTACTCTAATTTATTTAAAGAAACTATCAAATATACCCTTCCAATAATATTACATCACACCTGTAATTATTCTCTTCTCGATAGTACTTTTAAATAACCAGTTTATCAGTCTCTGACTTCTTTGGAAAATACACACACTTCTATGATTCACTATACAACAATTATAAATTCCCTTCAGTCTTTAAAGTCTCTTAACTAGCTGTTACTTATCTCGGGTTATCAATCTTCTTTCTTCTTGCTTCTCTCTTGAATCCTCGTTGTGGTGTTGCTATGAATCTTCCCTGACGGTTTCAGGACTCGAACACAGAACTCTAAGGTGAATACTGTACCGGTTACGACATGTACATGCATATTTTTTGAGAGTTGATCGTATTTTATCACCACGCGTATTACTCCGTGCAAGCCTTGTTTGTTTACATTCAGAAGGACGAGCGAGCAACCTGAGAACAGCTGTATATGTGACGTAGCTGCAGGGGCTAGTTAGATCACCCGCCTGTCATGCCACGTGCAGCTAGCCTGAACTCGCATGTTCCAGATTCAAGCGTCACAGCTTCCGGAACATTCGATGGAGAAAAAATTTAAAACTCCTATAGTAATTGTGGTAGCGACTTGAGCAACATGTCATTTTAAAGGTAATTACATAAACGTCGCTATGCTTGAATTTCAAGAAAATCCGTCGAGGGATTCAGGAGGTAACCAGCTTCACGGCATATGTGACGTAGATGTCCCCAAACCAAATATAGGGAGGGCTCAATATAGCCTGATATCTCAGTCAGTCAGTAAAAAAAATGAAATGGCGTATGGCTTTTAGTGCCGGGAGTGTCCGAAGACATGTTCGGCTCGCCAGGTGCAGGTCTTTCTATTCGACACCCGTAGGTGACCTGCGCGTCGTGATGAGGATGAAATGATGATGAAGACAGCACATACACCCAGCCCCCGTGCCATTGGAATTAACCAATTAAGGTTAGAATCCCCGACCCGGCCGGGAATCGAACCCGGGACCCTCTGAACCGAAGGCCAGTACGCTGACCGTTCAGCCAACGAGTCGGACAGTCAGTCAGTGACAGTCGAGTAGTCAGCGTGGCTCTACTCGCTGCCATAATCGTTGGAAGCTATCCCCGTGTGGTTATAGTCTCACTGGGAAATTCTGAATTTCCTCGAAGTCTTTATTTACGAGTGTTGAGGAACGAATTCTTCTAAGTCTTTATAAATGGGACTTGTAATATTTACGAGTGTTGAGAAACGAATTCTGCTAAGTCTTTATAAATGGGACTTGTAATATTTACGAGTGTTGAGGAACTCTGAATTCTTCTAAGTTTTTATATATGGGACTTGTAATATTTACGAGTGTTGAGGAACTCTGAATTCTTCTAAGTCTTTATAAATAAGACTTGTAATATTTACCAGTGATGTGTTTGAATTTTCGCCAGTAATTATTCAAAGGCTTGTGATATTTACGAGTGATGAACTCTAACATTATTCAACATTTTCATGAGCGTAGACTTGTGATTTTCACCAGTGATTATTCAAAGACTTGTAATATTTACCAGTGTTGGACTCTAACTTTTCGCCAGTGATTATTCAAGGACTTGGAATATTCACGAGTGATGAACTCTAAATTTGTTCGAAGTTTCCATGAGCATAAACTTGTGATTCTTGCCAGTGATTACTTAAAGACTTGTAAATTTTGCCATTGATGAACTATAACATCATTGAAAGTCTTCATGAACACGGACTTGTCATTTTCGTGAGTGTTAAAGAGTGAATTCTTGAAAGTCTTTATAAACATTGACTAGTGATTTTACTAATGGTATGAACACTAATTATTTAAGGTTTTCATGAACTTTGACTTATCAATTCTGCGAGTGACGAAGAACACATTTCCGGAGTTTTGTGGGCATCAACCTCATTGTACTTGGGTAATGTGATTACCCTCAACATCGTCAGGAACCAGCGGAGGTCATCACGAGCATCGGGAATTTGAGGCGTATTCCATGCAACCAACCTGGATGGTCCGTCCGCATCTTGACGGAGTACTTGGGCATCTTCTGGAACGTGTTCCAGCCGGTGCGGACTGGTGAGCTGGAGACCCGGGCCATTTAAAGGACATTGTGGAAGAAAACCCCTATCTACCACGAGGTGATGTGCAATTTAATATG
Organism: Anabrus simplex; assembly: GCF_040414725.1. NCBI lineage: Eukaryota > Metazoa > Arthropoda > Insecta > Orthoptera > Tettigoniidae > Anabrus > Anabrus simplex. Next base: position 147,479,917 of record NC_090267.1, on the reverse strand, counting down.
CATTACATGAATAAACTCTTATCAAATCAGCTTCAAACTTTTCTTGTAGATAGGACCCTGCCTCCTGTACCAAGCCCTAGCTAATATTCATCCAGTTTAGCCCTGAGAACTATTCCATGCTTATGTTGAAAATAAATCTTAAAGTCGGGCTCTTTTACTGGTACAATACTAACTGAAGCTACAGTCTCCTTCGAACACTCAATGAGTTCTCTAAAAACTGTCTCTGTACGTTACCCTGTGGAACACTGCTACCCAGTTCTACTGCTTGACAATCTTAATTGCTGCCTAATTTGAATAACTTCTTATACTGCTGTTGTTAGGGACCTATGCCTACCCGGTATAGGTATAACCAGTTGATCACATAATAAACACTCACAACTGCTATAAAATAAACACTATATTACGAAAATACAATTTCACACATTACAGTCCGTCCGCCATACTTGTTTTTTTTCCAAAGATCACCATAACAACAGCCAAACACTCATAGTGTAAACATGACAACTGTCTTCACTAACTGATGGCAGACTCAACTACTGCCTGATCTGACTAACTCCATATACTGTTATCTTCACTGACTTTATTCTACAGAGTCTGTTCTCTGCCAAGTGATCTAGTGTCTATCCCTTCGCAAGAGAATATTCTTTCCAATGTTAACAGAATAACTGCCAGAATGACAACTGAATTACGACCAACAGAATGACACCGAATGATCAAGAGGCTCCCTTGTCACTCCCCTTTATCATTTCTCTGAGCTTCTGGAACAAGTCATCCCCTACTACTATGTTCCCTCACATCACTGATCTGTTAGTTTCCTATTGGTTACTTCAAGTGTGGTCCCACCCGTCTCATGGATGTACATGTGACTGGTGACCTCCCAGAGATTCCTTCTAGAAAGAATTATTGCACCACAGCGTGCGTTCTTATTTTTACAGGGCACCTTGTTACGTGAATAACAACAGGTTTGATTTTCCTGGTCCACCCACTAAAAGCTTCTAACTATGACCTTGTAGTCTGTTTACTTGTTTCTCTGACCAATATTCTGATTGCACAAGTGTGCCTCATTCTCAGCTCACTGAAATGTTCCAAGATGAGACTAGCTTTAAGAAATGCTTTTAATTATAATTGTAATTCTGCACTTATTCACTGCACTGATACTCTATTACACTTAATTATTCACTTCCACTGTTTCTTGCTGTATCTACCCTTTATATATTACACTTAAACTATTCGTGATTATTAGAGATTTCTGACTGGGAGGTCACGGATCGAATTTCGTTCGATGTGCTCGCACCATAATTTCCCATGGAAGGACGTGTTGCGAATCGATGCTTCCGACACCTCCCCACCCAGGTAAAGAAGTGTATCGTGACCTACGTTACGATCACTTCTGCCAGTCCCTTCTCTTTGACCTTTTTATACTCTGACCTTTATACTCTGGCTTTGTCTTTGATCCTTTGGCTACGGGATGTTTGTACTTTTTCTTTATCCTCCTCTATCTCTGAAATACCTGATTCTGATTCTAGGTTATGAATACTAGGCCTAGTCCCAATTACTCTAGTGCCTGAGTGCACCATCCTCGGTAAAGAGAATACCGCGGTAAACTTCACAATTTTACCGGGGTAAAGTCGTATTTCTGTTGCACCAAGCTCGGTTTCGAGTTTACCGACATTTTACCGCGGTATAATGTTTACTGCGCGCGAGCGAGTGGTTAACTAAGAAAACCGCGGTAAAGTTGTATTTGTGCTCTGTGGTTAAAGATTCCAAGGTGGAGCTTAACAACTATAGGTTATATCTCCAGTATCTTAATCGTTTGAAAGAAATGAAGGGAGAATTATAGAAGATAGACGCGATTTATTTGAAGAATTAAGCGATGTTTCGTTCCAGAGAAGATTTAGATTGCGCAGGGAAACAGTGAATTATATTTTAGATTTAAATGGTGAACAATTGGAATGCCCGACTGGGAGAAAGTGTCCTATATCGCCAAGAAATCGTCTTTTAATAACGCTGCGGTTCTATGCAACTGGAACATTTCAAGGACTGATCGGTGACGTCTGTGATGTTGACAGAACAACTGTATGCCGCATAATACACAAGGTTTATGATCCACTTGCGTCGTTATCGCCACAGTTCATTCAACTTCCACTTACGCAGCGAGAACAAAGAGAGGTTATGGAAGGGTTTCATACAATAGCTGGATTCCTTGGTGTATTGAGTGCGCTGGACTGCACTCATGTGCAAATGCAGTCTCCCGGAGGTGAACATGGGGAGGTATTTAGAAATAGGAAAGGTTATTTCTCGCTAAACGTGCAAACTGTGAGCGATTCGAACCTCACGATACGAGATATTGTAGCAAGATGTCCAGGGTCGACTCATGATAGCACAATATTTCACAATTCTCGGATGAGAGCGCGTCTCGAGACGAGAGAATTAGCTAATGGCTATTTTTTGGGTGATGGAGGTTACCCATGTATTATAAATCCTTCCTCCTTACACCTGTTCAGAATCCCACCTCCCCAGCAGAACAACGATATAACAGAGCCCATATTGCCACAAGGAATGTTGTCGAGAGACAATATTGTGTGTGGAAAAGGAGGCCCCCTTCCATGTCTTTAGGACTTCGATGTAACATTCAAAACATGTCGAACATTATTTTCCATCTTAAGGAGTCGATAACTTGCTTGCGCGTGTCACAAAATGTAAACACGAGGGACAAGTGACTGTCGAAACGATCACTGCCGGCTGGATAAACTAAAGACAAGTGACTATCGAAATGATCACTGCTTCCTGAATACTACTTCGAATTTCTTCCGAGGGGAATAATAGCGAGAAAATCAAGCGTCAAGAAACCGCGGTAACGAAACCTGGCGATAGTAATGGTGCACTGCTCTTACGACAATACCACGGTAAAAGTTTTACCACGGTTTCGTAAAGGCTGATAATTACCGAGCTTGGTGCACTCGGGCATAGGTCTCTCAAAATGCAATACTATGTCATCGTCTGATGACTTCGCCTTCACTCGACTTGCATTAATTATATTTTGCTTGACGCAAATTTTCATACAACACCCAGTAGCTGAATATTTCTTTTTACACATGCTAACAAGGCATGGATTACAACATTTACAACACATTAATATGGCAAGTATGGCTGCAATATTCCATACGATTATTTTATATTCGTTAAAATTGGAATGTATGTGATTTGCATACATTTCCTTTTCTTCATCAATAATTAAGTTCTCGACTTCCTCTACTTTCTTGCCTGCTTGTTTGAAGTCCTCAACATGTGTGAACAAACTGTGCAAGGGGGCTTTATTATTTTTTTACATCTAATTTTAAATCACTGTTCAAATGTGCACAACAATCATAATCTAACAAGACATCTGGTATTACATCTGTCATTCAGTGGTATTTACCGTTTCTGTGGACCGTATTTTTCTGTTTTTAGGTACAGTATTTATCCCTTTTAATAGAGTAACTATGGTGTCTACCTGTATTATCTTTAGTGGAAAGTCTGATTTGTATACCCTATATTCCTCGTTAATTTCTTTACATTTTCTTACTTGCTTATCAGTTAAGTATGCATACAATTGCTTTTCAGCGTCAATTATAATAAAATCTTTCTCTGCTCTAATGTGTACAAATTCTCCCATGTTATTTTGCACTGGTGTTGGGAAAGGAAGTATTTCATACAATTTATAAGACTTTTTGTCATTAAGAGGCATCATTATTACATATGCTACCATATCCTTATTAATAAATGCATTTATATTTACAATCTTATACATTAAATATTCTTGAGTCGTTCCCAACTCAAATGGTAAGTTCATGCTGTGTGGAAATTGTTCCCTAGTTTTTCTATAGGCTCTTACAATTTCTGTGGGGCTTAACATTTGCACATGTATAATTCCTAATTGTGCATACATTATCCCTGATGCTATTACCTTATATTGATCATACAACTGTGATTTCTATATCCATTTGTGTAAATACTTGTTTTAACTGACCCGTTTCATTTTTAAGAAATTCTTTTATTTGTTCTAAGTTTTTATTGAAGCGTAACTCATTAGCTGTTACATCATATAAAGTGGTATTGACCGATTTTAGAGTTGACTTAACAACAGTTAACTGTTCCTTCGTGATTTTGATCATTGACATCTGCTCTTTCTGTAACTCTGAAATTTTATTTTGATAGTATTCTGAGTCGTTTTCATCTAATGTGCCAAATAATGTTTTAGATATCGTTCCTATAAAATTGAAAATTCCTCTCTTTTCGCGTTTACCCTTTTCTTTAGTAAATTGCTTTGTAGTTTCTTTTAACTCTTGAATCTTTTGCAATCGGCTTGCTTCTAGCTGTATTTCTGTCGACAAGTGTGATTTAATTCTTCCTGTAATTGATAGCACAATGTTTGTGTCTTTTGCATATTTTTCTGTATAACAATGTACGCATCATTTAATTTACTCAAATTTACATAAGTGATTACTTTCCACTCTCTTGGATATAATTGCACTTCCCCTTGATTCTTAAAATAAACACCTGGTGTTTTCTCATAGGGCATTATCTGAAAATCTAACGCCTCTCCCATGAAATTTAACATGCATATTAAAGCTAGAGTATATTCTATTTTCGTACTGGGATTCTCCATATCGTTTGTCGTATGAACTGTAAAGAAAACAAAATGTCGCTATACTTTTGTAAGTGTAGTATTCTTGTGTTAGTCTATCTTATGGGCCGATGACCTTCGATGTTAGGCCCCTTTAAACATCAAGCATCATCATCATCATCATCAAGTCTATCTTATTCTACTGATTCAGGTTTTTCATTACGTCTACATTCTACATTACAATCACTATGTATGTAGGGGTTTATTATTAATTCGTGTCACCTTCAAATACAGGGGCAATTATTTATTAAGTGCAGGACTCACCTTTTCCAGCGCTATTGTCCTTTTGCGAGGTTGACATCTAGACTGTGGCCTCGCTATCTCACAGTCTTTTCGTGAAGGGTACAAAGGATATATACGCACTGATATTCCCGTACCAAAATTCCTTGGCTTCAATATCCCCAGGTTCAATTTCTAATTCCTCTTCAAAATTTTGCACGCAGTTTGGTACGGTATTTCTACTAACCACACCAGCAACTATCGAGAGTTCTAAAAAGCCGTTGGGATGGTGAAGAGCGCAAGACCATCGCGGTCGAAATGAAGCCAATCCTTTCTCACACTAAAATATACAATTTTAATCTGTTCCTGTGCACCTTCATTAATTTTCCCTTTCTGTTAGTTTTTAGAAGACAGTTTACGCCATCAATTCGCTCTATCTCATAGGGGCCTCTAAACGGAGGTTCTAGCTTTCGGGACCTACCCCGTCTCAGGGTTTCATCCCTTAACAACAATTTATCTCCTACCTGTAAGGTTAGGTCGTGCTGTCGTTTGTCATATCTCTCTTTCTCTTTCTCTTTATTCTGTATTAGTGTTTCTCGAGCAATCTCATGGTTTTCTTGTAGTCGGCGAGTTAAGTCTTCGACTACATTTTGATACTCATTATAGGATGTCTCGGGTTTCCTTTGGAGGACTCCCGGAATATTCGACTTTCTTCCGAATATTCATAGAGCGTAAGTCCCGTATTACTGTGTTTTGAGGTATTGTACACGAATGTGGCTGTGGGTAAATATTCATTCCAATCGTTATGATCCTTGCAAATATAGTGACGCAAATACCCGGTGAGCACTCTGTGTGCTCTCTCTATACTACCGTTACTTTGTGACCTAAATGCACTTGTGTGTACCTTTTGAATTCGTAAAATTTTGCACAGCCTTTTAAAAGTTTAACTCATGAAATTACTCCCCATGTCAGTCAAAACTGAGCTCGGTATCCCAAATACACTAATAATGTCCATTACCAATGCCTTCGCCACAGTATCAGCTTCCTGATTAACCATTGGTACTGCGACTAAATACTTGGACAATTGGTCCTGGCAAGTAAATATGACTTATGCTGTCTTTCTGTAAATGGTAGGGGGCCTACGACGTCCACATATATCTTTCCGAAAACAGTATTTGGAGTATCTGTTAATACTAAGAGTGCTCTAATTTTCGGACCTGTAATTTTATTTCTCTGACATGAAGGACAGGAGCGTATAAAGGCTTCCACATCCTTCTTCATGTTTGGCCACTGAACAACGTCTTTTATTCGCGCTGATGTTCTTGTGATCCCCTGATGTCCACCTACTGTAAAAGGGATGTATGGCATCACGTAGTATTGCTAACTTTTCTTCCTCAGTCAAATCTTTACGCTCGTTAGCAGGTGATTCTTCTTCTTCCTTGGACTCATTCTCCTCTGCTTTTGCGCCCTCGGGGTTAGAGTCATTGGTTCGTAACTCCCCTCCTGACCTCTCTGCTTTCGCGTCCACGAGATCATTCCGTTCATTTTTTACTCTTTCGTTCTCACCTATGTCTGCCGTCCCTTGGGGTATGATTCCCTCTGAATTCACTACTTGTACCGCTTTTTCAGGCACAACGGGAATTCTGATTAATGCATCGGCATTCTTATTTGTTTTTTCCATCTTGTATACTATCGTGAAGTCATACTCAGCTAACTTTAGCCTGAGCTTTATTAACCTGGATGACGGATCTTGGATATTGAACACCCACTTCAGTGGCTTATGATCTGTTACTACTGTGAAATATCGCACGAATAGGTACGGTCTAAAGTACTTCACTCCCCATACAATTGCAAGTAATTCTTTCTCCGTAACTGAGTAGTTTTTCTCTGCCTTATTTAGACTTCTATTCGCATATGCCACTGGTAAATCTTTCCCTAATTCTCCCTGTGATAAAACGGCTCCGAGAGCTTCACCACTTGCATCCGTAGTTAGGATGAATGGCTTTTCGAAGTCTGGATATTGTAATATGGGCTTTTCGCTCAACTTCTGTTTCAAGATGATGAAAGCTGTCTCCTGTTTGTCTGTCCATAATCAAGGGACATTGTTCTTCAGGTGTTCATATAGAGGTTTTGCGATCTTACTATACTCAGGCATGAATCTCCGATAATGCCCGCTCAAGCCTAAAAATCCCTTCAATTTTTTGGTGGTTGTAGGCCTTGGAAAATTTCTCACTGCCTCAACCTTTCGTTCATCCAGTTGCACCCCGTTCTCGGTAATCACGTGGCCTAGAAATGCCACTTCTGTTCGCAGGAATTCGCACTTATCAGGCTGTAATTTTAGCCTGTTCCCTAGCTACAGGTGTTTCCACCTGTGTGGCCGTGTTTCTCAGTTCCGTGCCCATACGGTCAATTCTGTGGGCCCATTGGGCAATACTTTCATTTTTGTCTTGTCGGGCTGCGAACAACTGACATGCATAGAAATCTATTGTTCTCCTTTCGCTATAATATTCTTCTACCGCATCATTAATATCTTCCCATGTTTGGATATCTGATTTTACTATCAACTTACTTCGAGCTCTTTAGTAATCTTCGTTTGGTTTAACTTGTAAAATAAATCTAGGTCACCTGGTCTCACTAGCCCCAATGAGGTCTCCACATTTTCACAAAATTCTCTTAACCTATCGGGGTAAGAGCCATTAAACTCTGCTCCAATAAGTTTTAAAGCCTCTGTTACTGTAGTGTAATGGTGAGCATGCACTACTTCCTCATGAGCTACATCAATGTTGCTGGGAGCAGGACTACCACTTCTATCTGACCCATCCATTATGAACTAGGAATTTGACTCACCCTACTGTTGAAAAAAACAGGACTCTGAGCTGGGCTGCTACTGCTGGTAACTTTTTCGATGATGTCTCCATGTGTTTGCGGCTGGATACTTCCTTTCAACACTGGTCTTACAATACTCGAACTTTCTGGAACATGTACAAGCTTGAATTAGATAGGTTATTACTTCAACCTAACATTAATTACCCCAAAATCTGACACCAAAAATGTTCTCGTCCACCTGTCGTATTGTACGAACAGGACAGGCTGAGGACTTGGGTTCGAATATGAAATTGACCTTGATATAAAGCACTTTCTGACACCATTAAATTCTTACTCTAATTTATTTTAACAAACTATCAAATATACACTTCCAATAATATTACATACACCTGTAATTATTCTCTTCTCGATAGTACTTGTAAATAACCAGTTTATCAGTCTCTGATTTCTTTGGAAAATACAGACACTTCTATGATTCACTATACAACATTTATAAATTCCCTTCAGTCTTTAAAGTCTCTTAACTAGTTGATAATTATCTCGGGTTATAAAGCTTCTTTCTTCTTGCTTCTCTCTTGAATCCTCGTTGTGGTGTTGCTATGAATCTTCCCTGACGGTTTCCGGACTCGAACACAGAAATCTAAGGTGAATACTAACTGAAGATACAGTCTCCTTCGAACACTCAGTGAGTTCTCTAAGTACTATCTCTGTGCTTTACCCTGTGGGACTCTGCTGACCAGTTCTACTGCTTGACAATCTTAATTGCTGCCTAATTTGAATAACTTCTTTTACTGCTGTCTACACTAACTGATACGAAAGATGGCGACTACTGTGTGTGAGTAGATAATGGTGTAAGATGCAGGGGAAAATGTGGCAAATGCAGAAGAGTAGTTAAAAATGGGATTCTGTGTCGTAAGTGTGATGAATGGTACAATTTTTTGTGCAAATATTGTAAATAGGACTGATATTGAAGAAAGTGAGTGGCTGTGTCCCGAGTGTAAACAAACTGATAGTGAGGCAGAACAACAAGAAAGAGAGACATACGAAACTATAATTATGATTTTAGGAGTGCTACAAGAAGACTCATGCGCTCTGAAATATGAAAATGAAAGCTTAAAGGACAGAATAAAGAAACTGGAAGATAAAGAAGACATTGGAGAAGAAAGATCGCCGTGGACGGAAGTGACGCGTAGCCATTTTAGGCCTAATGTTAAACATATGGGAGAAACTACGTGCACCTTAAAACCGGGAAAAAACTCTTTGCAGTGCCAAAATAGATTTCAGTTATTGCAGCAAGTTCCAGAAGAAGACACACCAAGTTTTCCAAATAATTTTAAATCCAGTGGAGGTAACCTACAGAAGAAGAGAACCACCCGAAAGTCTAGATCGCCAAAGATTCATCTCTACGCAGACAGTCAAGGGCGGGGTATGGCAGAAGGCATCAAGGATGAGCTGCATAATCCAGAAACTGAGGTTTTAGGACTAATAAAACCAGGTACCAAAACTGAAGACGTCCTTTCAAGTTGTGATCCCGTGTTAGAGAAGGACAATTATGTGGTGATTGTGAGTGGTACAAATGACATTGCTGCAAATGAAGGTGAGGAACTAATTACGACTCTCAGAGGTAAGATTTCCAAACTACCTGACTCAAAAGTAATTGTAGTTAATGTGCCACCTAGGTATGACCTTTTAGAGGACTCATGTGTGAACAAAGCTGTACATGATGTAAATATAAAAATCAAGAGACTATGTAAGAGTTTTAGAAATGTCTATGTAGTAGATACTTTAGATCTTGGCAGGCAAATGTTCACTAGGCATGGGTTACATCTGAATGGTAATGGAAAAGCAAATCTCTGTAGACAAATTGCTACAATTATCAACAGAGATTTGCAAACCAATCTGTACTTAAGAAAACCCATACCACTAAACTGGCACATACAGGGAAACTTGCCAGAAAACCCAGACCCTTAAATCAAGATCTATGTACAAGGATCTGGGTTCCAGGGAAGTTCTCAACTCATAAGTCAAACGTTACCCAATTGCAACAGTCAAGTTTTAGGGAGGAAGGAGGTCTGAGATTGCTCTTGGTAAACTGTAATAGTGTAGTAAATAAACAATTAAAATTCGGTACATTGATGGAATCGTATGAGACTGACGTGGTGATAGGAGTGGAATCGTGGTTGAGAGAAGGTGTGGGTAATAGAGAAGTATTTCCAGAAGGGTACACAGTCTATCGTAGAGACCGAGGAGATAAAAAGGGAGGGGGGTGTTTATTCTGGTGAAGGAAACTTATTGTTCACATTAATGGTTTACCGATGAAAGGGATGAAATATTAGGGATAAAAATAGTTTGTCATAATATGAAGGAGGTGGGAATTATAGGAACATACAGGCCTGAAAGAGAGGAAACACACATGGAAATATTTGAGAAAATAATAGACTATACTCATAAAAACAATAATAATGATATGGTAATAATTGGGGGAGGTCTAAACTTGCCTGAAGTTGAATGGAATGGAGCTGCAAGTGAAGCCCATGAACAGAAACTGGCAAATAAGTTAATTTGGGAGGGAGGATTTACACAAGTAGTACAAGAACCGACTCGTCTCAATAACTTACTAGACGTATTCTTTGTTAAACCATGGGAAATTGTTGATAAAACTGAGGTAATTGAAGGAATAGGTGACCATAAGGCTGTAATAATGGATGTAGGACTGGTACCAAAAAGGCTTAATAAGACGGTCACACAAGACAAGAAATTGTACAGAAAAACTAAAGTTGATGAATTTGGGACTTACCTTAAATCACAATTCAGTTGTTGGATAAGTGAAGGGAGTAATGTGGATACACTTTGGGCTAAATTTAAAGGAATCATTTGGGAAGTAGAGAAGAGATTTGTACCTGTTAAGAAGGGTAAAATGACCTCAGACCCTGTTTATTATACAAGGGAAATAAGAAAATTAAAAAGAAAATGTAGAATAGTAAACAGGAAAATAAAAGAGGGTAGGGAGAATAGAGAAACTAGAAAACAGCTAATGAGGGAACTGAATAGAGTGAAAAAGGAAACAAAAGAGAATTATATGAATGGCATTCTTCAAGAGGGTAATGACCACAAGGGGAAATGGAAAAAGCTGTATTCATATATTAGGAATCAAAAAGGAAAAGGAATCCAAATCCCTACAATGGTGGGAGAAGGTGGTGAACACTATTTAACAGATACTGAGAAAGTAAACCTCTTTAGTAGGGAATTCAGAGATTCAGTAGAAGATTGTCAGGACTTGGAAACCATAACAGAAGATAGAGAGGGAGAGACACATAGGGAAACAAGAAGCTTCTCATTCACAAATGAAGATATTTTCAGAGAAATCCAACTGCTTCAGCAAGGAAAAGCAGCAGGAAGTGATCAAATTACTGGGGAGGTGTTAAAGACAATGGGGTGGTATGCAGTGCCTTATTTAAAATTTCTCTTTGACTATGTCATAAATAATAGTGTAATACCAAAGGAATGGAAGGAATCTATAATAATACCAATTTATAAAGGAAAGGGTGATAAAAGGAAACCAGAGAACTACAGACCAATCAGCCTGACCAGTATAGTTTGTAAAATACTGGAGGGTTTAATTTCAAAGTACATCAGAGGGATATGTGATGATAAAAATTGGTTCATGAGGAGCCAGTATGTATTTAGAAAGAAATGTTCTTGTGAGGCACAACTGGTGGGATTTCAGCAGGACATATCAGATCAATTAGATTCAGGAGGCCAGTTAGATTGCATAGCCATAGATCTTTCCAAATCCTTTGATAGAGTGGAATATGGAATATTATTAACCCTCAACTGGTGACGTATTCCGGAAGGAACATAACTGGTGACATGGTGTCTGAGAGACGTCTATAATTTGAGCATTTTTAATGGAATCACATTTCGTTAAGGCGAGGTTTATTCATTTTATATTGAAAAGGCATATCTTGATGAAGGGTTTAACATATTTTATTACCAACTCCATTGCACCAAAGTTTTTAAAAAAATTCTGAATCCAAGTGTATATCACTTTATGAAGAAGAAATCTAGGTTTCAACTTAGATTGCATCATCATCCCTCATATGCATCTGAATGGCTCAAAAACTACTTTCCTACACAGACCGAAACATAATCATTTCAGAAATTCACTGAAACTACAAAAACCTGCAATGTACAAATTTTTGCTCTTTCAAAATACTCAAAAATATTACAAATATTTGTAATTTGTCTTATTTGATTTGTTTTTCGTCCAATACACACCCGAATCACATATTATATTTGTTTGCATGTTTTCACTAATCTCAAGAAAATACATATTAGGGTCTATCTTTTTCTGAACCCTTTGGAGCAAAAGTAGCCTAAATGTTCAAATTAAGAAGTGATCAATCGACATGCCATACATATCTTGTGAAACTTCGTAAACGAACAGAAATATTACTATTGATAACTGGTTTACATTGCAGAAATATCTTCATTTTTGGATTTGAAAGAAGCAGTGTAGAGAAGTATAACTAAAAGAGCTTCAAATTCCATGCCATCAGTGTCGTCAATTTCGGAACGATCCATGCGTTTGTATTTCTGTCTCATATTCCGCATTTTGATATTAGTCTATTGAACTATAAGTTGCACCATTTTCCTGGAAAATATAAAATCCCAGGCAGTTTTAGGTTCTATTTGATTGCCAATTCTTGCTTGAGCACGTAACGCAGGTAACCGAATTATGTTGTGACTTGGGGTGCGTACATTTCTCGTAGGTTCTTTAGCGGACCATTTACAACGGTTTTTTTTTACCATAGTAATAATGCTGTTCTGTGCATTCTTGATCTTCACCTTCACTACTTGTGCCTTCTTCTTCCGAGTCAGTACAATGATCACTTTCAATAGCAAAGCCACTGTCCACACCATTTTCAACATCACTAAATTCTGTAGCTAACCACTGTGCTACCTGACCTTCGAACCCAGGACCTTCAGGCCTTATAGGTCGAGATGGACCAGCACGGTCTGCCATTGTTGAATTACGAACAAAAATTAAAAAGCTATGAGTTCACTTCGTACAACTTACTAATCCACACATTAAAATGTTACATAACTGGTGACGTGGTGTCTACGAAGCCACTTGGAAACTTGTCTACACTGTAAGGAGAGAACGATAATACTGAGGGCGAATCTCTAATGATGAAACGTTTGTTGACAGAGAGATATGAAGGTACTGGAAACCAAAAGTCTCATTTCCGATTGTGTGCTTAGGGGTGTACATGTATCTCCTACAAGGAGTCTGTCCGACACCACGTCACCAGTTGAAGGTTAAGGAATTGGAGGGAATAGGATTGGACGTAAGGGTTATACGATGGATAAGAACATTTATAAATTCAAGGGTTCAGAAAGTCAAAGTAGGAAATAATATATCACAGGAAGAGAAAGTTTGGAAGGGAATTGCACAGGGTAGTATAATCGGTCCGTTACTTTTCTTAATATAAGTAAATGATTTAGGGAACAATATAACATCGAAAATAAGATTGTATGCAGATGACATAATTGTTTATAGGGAAATAAATAACATTGAGGATTGCTCAGAATTACGAAGGGACCTTGAGAGTATCCAACAATGGGTTGAAGAAAATAATATGAAGATTAATGGAGGCAAATCAACTGTTACAACATTTACAAACAGGAGCTTTAAAACTGAATTTGAATATATTTTGGATGAAGTAGTTATCCCAAAAGATGGCAAGTGCAAATACTTAAGTGTGAGATTTGAAATTAATTTGCGCTGGAATGTTCATGTTGATGACATTGTTGGGAAAGCATACAGATCGTTACATGTCATAATGAGGCTACTTAAAGGATGCAACAAAGAATTGAAAGAGAAAAGTTACTTAAGTATGGTTCGTCCATTATTGGAATATGCAAACAGTGTTTGGGATCCTCACCAAGAATACCTAATAAAAGAACTAGATGGTGTGCAGAGGAAAGCAGCAAGGTTTGTAACAGGGTATTTCAGGAGAAAGAATAGTGTATCAGAAATATTAAAGGAACTTGGTTGGGAAACTTTAAGTAAGAGAAGGGAGAAAACTAGACTTATATGATTATATAGAGCCTATACAGGAGAAGAAGCATGGAGAGATATCCGAGAGAGGCTTCAGTTGGAAAATAATTATATTGGTAGAACTGACCTCAAGTACAAAATTAGAAGGAATTTTAGCAGAAGCGATTGGGGTAAATTTTCATTCATTGGGAAGGGTGTGAAGGAGTGGAACAGTTTACCAGGGGTAGTGTTTGATCCTTTTCCAAAATCTGTACAGATATTCAAGAAGAGAATAAACAACAACAGAGAAAATAAATGAAATGTTAGAGGGCATTCGACCAGTGCAGGATATTGTAAATAAAAATGTGTGTGATTAAATTAATTCCATCCCCTGTTCTATGGAGTTTGGACAGCCCAAGTAGGGGACTGCCTGTAGGGGTGAAGTACAGTGGGGACTTCGAGGGCCCTGGGACCGCTACGGTAGCTGTGAAGGCCCTTCAGGAACTCTGAAAAGTGGTGGCAAAAGGGGCTCTGGTTAAGATGCAGCAGGTCGTTGTGCTACTTACGTTCCGAAATGGGTAAAATATAAATATGTAAATAAATTCAATGTTAATTTTATCTTATACCAGTTGTATATTATTATTAAAAGTAATTTCACATACTGTATATGAGTTGAATATGTTTGTAAGGTATTATAAGTAGAATTTTGTGAACAATATAAATTTATTAAGGATGATGTGTGTGTTTAATAGAACAAATTATTAGCGTAAATTGTATAATATTGTATTTTAGGAAAATTTTCTTCTTCTCATGTTAATTTAAAATTTAGTGCTTGACAATAATGTATTTTAGTGTACCATTTGCCACCGAGGTAGGCACCTCATTTGCAAATTAAGAGATTTTGATTTGATTTCATTTTTGATGGCAGACTCAACTACTGCCTGATCTGACTAACTCCATATACTGCTATCTTCACTGACTTTATTCTACAGAGTCTGTTCTCTGCCAAGTGATCTAGTGTCTATCCCTTCCCAAGAGAATATTCCTTTCCAACGTTAACAGAATAACTGCCCGAATGACACCAGAATTACGACCAACAGAATGACACAGAATGACAGAATGACACAGAAAAACAGAATGACACAGAATGGCACAGAATGACACAGAGGCTCCCTTGTCACTCCCCTTTATCATTTCTCTGAGCTTCTCAAATAAATTAAAATCAAATCAAATCAAAATCTCTTTATTTGCAAATGAGGTGTCTACCTCGGTGGCAAATGGTACACTAAAATACATTATTGTCAAACACTAGATATTAAATTAACAAGAGAAGAAAATTTTTCCAAAATACAATATTATACAATTTACTGTAACAATTTTTTCTATTAAACAGACAGCTTATCCTTAGTAAATTTATATTGTTTACATAATTCTACTTATAATATCTCCTGTACTACTTACAAATATAGTCAACTGATATACAGTACCTATGTGGAATTACTTCAAATGATACTATACAACTGGTATAAGATTAAAATTTACATCGGATTTATTTACCTTTTTTACCCATTCTGGATCCTAAGTAGCTTAACGACCAGCTGCGTCTTAACCAGAGCCCCTTTTGCCACCAATTTTCAGAGTTCCTGAAGGGCCTTCACAGCCACCGTAGCTGTCCCAGGGCCCTCGAAGGCAACCGCCTACTTTGGCTGTCCAAACGCCTTAGACCAGTGGATGGAATTAATTTATTCACACACATTTTTATTTACATTAACCTGCACTGGTCGAATGCACTCTAACATTTCATTTATTTTCTCTGTTGCTGTTTATTCTCTCCTTGAATATCTGTACGGATTTTGGAAAAGGATCAAACACTACTTCCGGTAAACTGTTCCACTTCTTCACACCCTGCCCAATGAATGAAAATTTACCCCAATCGCTTCTGCTAAAATTCCTTCTAATTTTATATTTGTGGTCAGTCCTGCCGATATAATTATTTTCCAACTGAAGCCTCTCACGGATATCTCTCCATGCTTCTTCTCCTGTATAGGCTCTATATAATCATATAAGTCTAGTTTTCTCCCTTTTCTTACTTAAAATTACCCACCCAAGTTCCTTTAACATTTCTGATACACTACTCTTTCTCCTGAAATCCCCTGTTACAAATCTTTCTGCTTTCCTCTGCACACTATCTATTTCTTTTATTAGGTATTCTTGGTGAGGATCCCAAACACTGTTTGCATATTCCAATAATGGACGAACCATACTTAAGTAACTTTTCTCTTTCAATTCTTTGTTGCATCCTTTAAGTAGCCTCATTATGACATGTAACGATCTGTATGCTTTCCCATCAATGTCATCCACATGACCCTTCCAGTGCAAATTACTTCCAAATCTCACACCTAAGTATTTGCACTTGCCATCTTTTGGAATAACTACCTCATCCAAAGTATACTCAAATTCAGTTTTAAAACTCCTATTTGCAAATGTTGTAACAGTTGATTTGCCTCCATTAACCTTCATATTATTCTCTTCTACCCATTGCTGGATACTCTCAAGGTCCCTTTGTAATTCTGAACAATCCTCAATGGTATTTATTTCCCTATAAACAATTATGTCATCAGCATACAATCTTACTTTTGATGTTATATTGTTCCCTAAATCATTTACTTATATTAAGAAAAGTAACGGACCTATTATACTACCCTGTGCAATTCCCTTCCTAACTTTCTCTTCCTGTGATACATTATTTCCTACTTTGACTTTCTGAACCATTGAATTTAGAAATGTTTTTATTCAATGTGTAACCCTTACGTCCAATCCTATTCCCTCCAAATCCTTAATAATATTCCATATTCCACTCTATCAAATGCTTTGGAAAGATCTATGGCTATGCAATCTAACTGGCCTCCTGAATCTAATTGATCTGATATGTCCTGCTGAAATCCCACTAGTTGTGCCTCACAAGAACATTTCTTTCTAAATACATACTGGCTCCTCATGAACCAATTTTTAACATCACATATCCCTCTGATGTACTTTGAAATTAAACCCTCCAGTATTTTACAAACTATACTGGTCAGGCTGATTGGTCTGTAGTTCTCTGGTTTCCTTTTATTACCCTTTCATTTATAAATTGGTATTATTATAGATTCCTTCCATCCTTTGGTATTACACTATTATTAATGACATAGTCAAAGATAAATTTTAAATAAGGCACTGTATACCACCCCATTGTCTTTAACACCTCCCCAGTAACTTGATCACTTCCGGCTGCTTTTCCTTGCTGAAGCAGTTGGATTTTTCTGAAAATATCTTCATTTGTGAATGAGAAGCTTCTTGTTTCTCTCTGTGTCTCTTCCTCTCTATCTTCTGTTTCGGTTTCCAAGTCCTGACAATCATCTGCTGAATCTCGGAATTCCCTACTAAATAGGTTTGCTTTCTCAGTATCTGTTAAATAGTGTTCACTCCCTTCTCCCACCATTGTAGGGATTTGGATTCCTTTTCCTATTTGATTCCTGATATATGAATACAGCTTTTTCCATTTCCATTTGTGGTCATTACCCTCTTGAAGAATGCCATTCATATAATTCTCTTTTGTGTCCTTTTTCACTCTATTCAGTTCCCTCATTAGCTGTTTTCTAGTTTCTCTATTCTCCCTACCCTCTTTGATTTTCCTGTTTACTATTCTACATTTTCTTTTTAATTTTCTTATTTCCCTTGTATAATAAACAGGGTCTGAGGTCATTTTACCCTTCTTAACAGGTACAAATCTCTTCTATACTTCCCAAATGATTCCTTTAAATTTAGCCCAAAGTGTATCCACATTACTCCCTTCACTTATCCAACAACTGAATTGTGATTTAAGGTAAGTCCCAAATTCATCAACTTTAGTTTTTCTGTACAATTTCTTGTCTTGTGTGACCGTCTTATTAAGCCTTTTTGGTACCAGTGCTACATCCATTATTACAGCCTTATGGTCACCTATTCCTTCAATTACCTCATTTTTATCAACAATTTCCCATGGTTTAACAAAGAATACGTCTAGTAAGTTATTGAGACGAGTCGGTTCTTGTACTACTTATGTAAATCCTCCTTCCCAAATTAACTTATTTGCCAGTTTCTGTTCAAGGGTTCACTTGCAGCTCCATTCCATTCAACTTCAGGCAAGTTTAGATCTCCCCCAGTTGTTACCATATCATTATATTTTTATGAGTATAATCTATTATTTTCTCAAATATTTCCATGTCTCTTTCCTCTCTTTCAGGCCTGTATGTTCCTATAATTCCCACCTCCTTCATATTATGACAAACTAATTTTATCCCTAATATTTCATCCCTTTCATCGGTAAACCATTCATGTGAACAATAAATTTCCTTCACTAGAATAAACACCCCCTCCCTTTTTATCTTCTCGGTCCCTACGATAGACTGTGTACCCTTCTGGAATTACTTCTCTATTACCCACCCCTTCTGGAACAAGTCATCCCCTACTACTATGTTTCCTCACGTCACTGTTCTGTTAGTTTCCTATTGGTTACTTCAAGTGTGTTCCCACGCGTCTCATGGATGTACATGTGACTGGTGGCCTTCCAGGGATTCTTTCAAGAAAGAATTATTGCACCACAGCGTGCGTTCTTATTTTTACAGGGCACCTTGCTACGTGACTAACAACAGGTTTGCTTTTCCTGGGCCACCCACTAAAAGCTTCTACTGTAACTATGACCTTGTAGTCTGTTTACTTGTTTCTCTAACCGATATTCTGATTGCACAAGTGTGCCTCATTCTCAGCTCATTGAAATGTTACAAGTTGAGACTTGCTTTAAGAAATGCTTTTAATTATAATTGTACTTCTGCACTTATTCACTGCACTGATATTCTATTACATTTAATTATTCACTTCCACTGTTTCTTGCTGTATCTACCCTTTATATATTACACTTAAACTATTCGTGATGATTGGGGATTTCTGACTGGGAGGTCACGGATCGAATCTCGTTCGATGCGCTCGCCCCATAATTTCCCATGGAAGGATGTGTTGCGAATCGGTGCTCGCGACACATTTTATGTAAGCTTTGGGAAGGCATTCTTCCTTATTATATTAGACATGTTTGTGAAATTAATAACTGGTTCGATAGAAGGCAATTCGTTTTTATGAATGGTCATTCCACTGAAGCTCAACTTGTAGGATTCCAGCAAGATATAACAGATATCTTGGATTCAGGAGGTCAAATGGACTGTATCGCGATTGACCAGTCTAAAGCATTTGATCCGTTGGATCATGGGATACTACTGGCACAAATGAGTACAATTCGACTTGACAAAAGAGTGACTGAATGGGTTGCTGTATTTCTAAAAAATAGATCTCAGAAAATTAGAGTAGGTGATGCGTTATCTAACCCTGTAATAATTAAGAGGCAAGGCAGTATTATCGGACCTTTATGTTTTCTTAAATATATAAATGATATGTGTAAAGAAGTGGAATCAGAGGTAAGGCTTTTTGCAGATGATGTTATTCTCTATAGAGTAATAAATAAGTTACAAGATATTGAGCAATTGCAACGTGTCCTCGAAAATGTTGTGAGACGGACAGCAGGCAATGGTATGTTGATAAACGTGATTAATATTCAGGTTGTGAGTTTCACAAATAGGAAAAGTTCTCTCGGTTTTAATTACTGCGTTGATGGGGTGAAAGTTCATTTTGGGGATCATTGTAAGTATCTAGGTGTTAATATAAGGAAAGATATTCATTGGGGTAATCACATAAACGGGATTGTAAATAAGGGGTACAGATCTCTGCACATGGTTATGAGGGTGTTTACGGGTTGTAGTAGGGATGTAAAGGAGAGGGCAAATGAGTCTCTGGTAAGACCCCAACTAGAGTATGGTTCCAGTGTATGGGACCCTCACCAGGACTACCTGATTCAAGAACTGGAAAAAATCCAAAGAAAAGCAGCTCGATTTGTTCTGGATTATTTCCGACAAAAGAGTAGCGTTACAAAAATGTTTCAATGTTTGGGGCTGGGAAGAATTGAGAGAAAGAAGGAGAGCTGCTCGACTAAGTGGTATGTTCCGAGCTGTCAGCGGAGAGATGGCGTGGAAAGACATTAGTAGACGTATAAGTTTGAATGGCGTTTATAAAAGTAGGAAAGATCACAAAATGAAGATAAAGTGGGAATTCAAGAGGACAAACTGGGGCAAATATTCATTTATAGGAAGGGGAGTTAGGGACTGAAATAGCTTACCAGGGGAGATGTTCTATAAATTTCCAATTTCTTTGAAATCATTTAGGAAAAGGCTAGGAAAACAACAGATAGGGAATCTGCCACCTGGGCGACTGCCCTAAATGCAGATCAGTATTGATTGATTGAAATACAAACTATTACATTTTCTCGGGAGTAGAAAATTTTCGAATCGCTCAATTAAGTACGATCGTTTTCAAAATAATTCGGCGATTAACTGTAACAAAATTTTCTGGCAAAAAAACCTACTAATACTTTTTTACTGAGCTCAGGGGAATGTGCAAATATCACCAAAACTGGGCTTAGCAACATTGATTATTACATATTTTGTAGTGGTAATGGTGATTATTGTTCAGGGAGTAAAGAATACAGGGAGATGCCTTGGAGCTCTGAGAGTGAAGCCCAGTAACAGTGGTCTACATAGGGGGCCTGGTCGTAAATAGGCGCGAGATAGCATGCTATTTTTTGATAGTTAAATCTATCGCAGCTTATTGAAGTGAATTCTGTGTACCGGTACGCAAATTAGTGTTATTTAGGGAATTTTCAAATGCAAACACTGTACGTCACGCTAAAATGTCAAAGAGATACTAATATTTAGTTGTAGCTCTTACAATGTCGTGTTATGCATACGGTTGCAAGAATCAGAAATCCTGGAATAACATTTTACAGGTAAGATTCTAAGTAGGGCTTGTAATATGCAGTTCAGTACATTATATTAAATAAAACATTTATTGCAGCCAATGTGCAATTGTGTAAAGCAATAAAACAATGTCACAATAGTATAATAATTAAATTACACAAACTAATGCTCGTCTGTACAAAATTCCTTCCATTATTCTCGCCGAAGCCTACAGTACAAAACATGATATCGATCACAAGAGTTTCCACAGTGATCACACACACACACACACACACACACACACACACACACACACACACACACACACACACACACACACAGTTCGGACTAGGCTGATGAAACCGCTTCATTATACACAGTTTATAGTGAAAACAAATACAGTAGAGACAATACGAGACATTTCTGGACTTAGCCTTGTTAAAATGGGAGACAAGTCACAAGTGGCGCTCTTAGTGGGTTGATCTGAAAATTCGCGCTAAATTCAAACATCAATGGAAATGTATATACGGAAATGGATAAATAAATTACGTCTAGAAAGAAAGTGTTACTAAGATATTAACTTCACAGTTGCAAAACAATTCTGGATAAATGAATGAAGAATTATTTAACAGGTTATTATTTAAAGACTGAAATTAGACATAAATAATCAAGATGTGAAATGGACTGCTGTGAAAGGGCTTGATCTTTCATTTATGCATTTCCTTTTTAGCTTTAGAATTCCTGCTTGAACATTCACGGCTAGATTTTTCTTTACCGGGCGAGTTGGCCGTGCGCGTAGAGGCGCGCTTCTGTGAGCTTGCATCCGGGAGATAGTAGGTTCGAATCCCACTATCGGCAGCCCTGAATATGGTTTTCCGTGGTTTCCCATTTTCACACCAGGCAAATGCTGGGGGCTGTACTTTAATTAAGGCCACGGCCGATTCCTTCCAACTCCTAGGCCTTTCCCATCCCATCGTCGCCATAAGACATATCTGTGTCGGTGCGACGTAAAGCCCCTAGCAATTTTTTTCTTTTTTCATTTAAAAGCATTGTATAATCATATTAAAACACTTGTCAACAAAAATATCACCGCATTCCTTATACACATGATTCCATGAATTTACATTTAAGAGCTGGACAATTTTCCTTTTAACTTAAAGCCTACTAACAGAAAGAAAATCTATAAATTTGGCCTCAAAAACATTCAAACTTTATCTATAAGTAATACTTGCCATAGTGGCATTACATTAGCGTAAAGCACATTTGCATCATTATATTGTTTTAACAAAATATGTACATTTCTTTAATCACCCATATTTTCTTCAGTGCTTGACAACGTATTACGGTATTCCAAATGGAATAACTTGGAACACAACCAGCCACACTCATACGCATATGTATTTTCCTGAATTAAATCAAACCCACAGATCACACCTACAACAACACATCGGTATTGAAGTTTAACTGCTGCACTATACAATAAAATATGCGTATTATATTTTAAGCCAGTTAAAGTATGGTCAAGCAGGTCAGAAAGTTATGAAGTACTATAAAAATCTCTTTGTTACTGGAAGAATATGTATGCAATAACAATATTACTTACATTTTCTTGTCACGAGGGAAACGAAAGAAAGACCCATCATTCTTCTCTACTTCATAGTTACTGCAGCCAAATACAGCACATACCTTTCCCCTCATGTTGAGAAGAGATATCAAGGAAGGACACATGCTACTATATTATTATGTCAACTCACTGAAAACGCATAAATGACACCAAAAACTTCACACTCAAATACACGTGCTCTTATGACAGAATCAGTAGTTCTCAGGTCAATCCGCTAGAGAGAGCTCTAATAGCTGTCCCTGGATATCTTGCTGAGTGTCGCGTATTGTCTCTACTGTATTTGGTGAAAGCCATGTATGGCGAACCTAGTGACTAGGTGTCTTAGGTCATACTCTTTTCGCATCCAGTCTTTATAGATCATTGCATCAGTAGCAAAGAAGTCTCTCCATAGGCTATTCTTTTTAAATTTTAGTTCAGTTTATAACATCTATGACTTTAGTGACAGTTCTACAAATAATTGATTTTGATGTTCCATGCATTGGTGCTACACCGTGCAGCTCGGCACCATTTACTAACCAATGTATATAAGCATATAAGAAATTGTTCTTTTTTTTGGAAAGGAATTGACTTCTTTTTGTTGCATGTTTCAATAAATGACCGATCATTTCAAGAATATAGTCAACCTGTGTTGGGGTAATACGAAATCACTCGCGAAAATCCGTCGAAGTGAGGTTATGCAAATTAATTTCGTCTTTGTACATTCTCTTATTGGATTCTTCATCACTGTCCTCACTTGATGCTAACAAAAGCTCTCGTAGTAACGTGTTTATATCACTAAACCAAATTCTACGCCGAGAATCCCGTGTACGGTACATACTTGTTAATTAACACAATAAAAGGTCATAATCTCTTTGCAAGATTTCTGAAAACTATTCACTTAATTTCTTTGCACTTTACATTTCTGTACCAATGGATGATCATAACAGGCTCGAAAAGTGAAAAGATTCCTAACTTTTCACTTTGCAAGCTAAATCTGAAAAGTGATGCTGGAACAAAATCTGAACTGAAAAGTGCAAAGTTGCACTTTTCAATTCTTGCAAAGTGCAAAGTCTTTCTCTTCCACCATGATCTAAGTTGTACTTTTCAAGTTTTCGCAAAGTGAGAAGTCTTTGCGAATGAGAAATCCGATCGAGTTTATTCCATGAGCAAACTGTATAGGCCTAATATTCTTTAATGCTTTATTCATTTTTCGCGGCGAGCTTCACGGTATAATTGTGGTACCGTTAAAGTTTTTACCATGGGGAAAGAAAGGTTATTACAATAAGCTGGCTGTGCTGGAAGTTGTTAATGAGAAACGTGACATTATTTTTGGCAATTTTAAAAATAACCTCTCAAATGATGACACACATCAATGTTAACGTGAATACCGTCAACACATCCACATACGGAAGGTTTTTACCCTTCATTAGAAATCCCATCGCTATATTATGTGGATTATCAACCCAACGTATTGTTATGAAATACCGGTATTACATTTACTATAACTTTGGTAACAGTTATGCAAATAATTTATATTGATGTCCCATGCATTGGTGCTACACCGTGCAACTGGACACCATTTACTAACCAATGTATATAATCATATAAAAATTTGTCCTTTTTCGGAAAGGAATTGGCTTCTTTTTGTTGCATGTTTCAATAAATGACCGATTATTTCAAGAATATAGTCAACCTGTGTTGGGGTAATACGAAATCAAGGTTGCAAAGTTGAAAAGATGCACTTTTCAATTCTTGCAAAGTGCAAAGTATTTCTGTTCCACCAAGATCTAGGTTGCACTTTTCAATTTCTTCGCAAAGTAAAAAGTCTTTGCGAATGAGTGATCCGATCGAGTTTATTCCATGAGCAAACTGTATAGGCCTAATACTTTATAATTTTAATGCTTTACTTTTCTCGGCGAACTTGGCGGTATAATTGCCGTACCGTTAAAGTTTTTATCATTGGAAAGAAAGGTTATTATAAAAGCTGGCTGTGCCCGGAAAGCTGTCAAGGAGAAACGTGACATCCTTTTTTGACAACTTTAAAGATAACCTCTCAGATGATGACACACATCAATGTTAACGAGAGTACCGTCAACACATATACACACAGAAAGACATTCACCCTTCATTAGAAATCCCGTCGCTATATTAAGTGGATTATCAGGCCAACGTACTGTTAGGAAACATTACATTTACTATAACATCTACGACTTTGGTAACAGTTCTGCAAATAATTGATTTTGATGTCCCATGCATTGCTGTTGCCTTCCTCGTGGTGTAGGGGTAGCGTGCCTGCCTCTTACCTTGAGGCCCCGGGTTCGATTCCCGGCCAGGTCAGGGATTTTTACCTGGACCTGAGGGCTGGTTCGAGGTCCACTCAGCCTACGTGATTAGAATTGAGGAGCTATCTGACGGTGAGATAGCGGCCCCGGTCTGGAAAGCCAAGAATAACGGCCGAGAGGATCCGTCGTGCTGACCACACGACACCTCGTAATCTGCAGGCCTTCGTGCTGAGCAGCGGTCGCTTGGCAGGCCAAGGCTCTCCAAGGGCTATAGTGCTACAGTACAGCTGGGCACCATTTACTAAAAATGTAAACATAAGAATTTGTTCTTTTTCGGAAAGGAATTTACTTCTTTATGTTTCAATAAATGACCGATCATTTCAAGAATATAGTCAGCCTCTGTTGGGATAATACGAAATCACTCGCGATATTACATCGAAGTGAGGTTATGAAAATTAATCCTGTCTTTGTACTTTCTGTTATTGGATTCTTCATCACTGTCCTCACTTGATACTAACAAAAGCTCACGTCGTAACGTGTTTATATCACTAAACCAAATTGTGCGCCGAGAAACTAATGTACATACTTGTTAATTAACATATGAAAAGGGAATAATCTTTTTGCAAGATTTATGAAAACTTTTCACTTCATTTCTTTGCGCTTTGCATTTCTGTACCGATGGAGGAACATAACAGGCTTGAAAAGTGAAAAGATTTCTAACTTTTCACTTTTCAAACTAAATCTGAAAAGCGATGGTGGAACAAAATCTGAACTGAAAAGTGCAAAGTGCATAGTGAAAAGTTGCAAAGTTCGTTCGTGGAATAGGCCCCACTGGTCTGAGGATTGGAGTCGGTCTTGATTCAGTCGATTGGTACGATAGTTATAAGTCGATAGTTACTATATTTGACATTTAGTCACATGGTCTCATGATTCACTTTGCTGTTGGTGCTCACCTCTCTCAGACTGCCCAACTTGTCTCATTCGAATGTCATGGCTGTTGAGTGGAAAAATGTGTGGATCTTTTTAGGGGTAGTTGCGTTGTGTTTCCTTGCGATTCCGATTCGTATTGATA
Source organism: Anabrus simplex (assembly GCF_040414725.1). Lineage (NCBI taxonomy): Eukaryota > Metazoa > Arthropoda > Insecta > Orthoptera > Tettigoniidae > Anabrus > Anabrus simplex. Next base: position 147,454,349 of record NC_090267.1, on the reverse strand, counting down.
AGTCTGATTCGCTGGCGAACGAAAAGTTATTTCAAAGCTACATTAAGAAATTTAATAAAACTTACGAATCTAACGTGACAGAGTACAATTTAAGATTGTTACAGTTTCAGGTAAAGACAGGTTGCGAATTTTGTTATATAACTAATTACATTTTGTTTCGTTAGACATACAGTTATCTTTGACTTTTAGCGTGCTTGGAAAAATGCATTTACTGAAGCATCATTGCCTGACATACATACGCGATTTCAATTGATGTTAATAATGTAGGCCTATTATTCTGTTTCAGGAATCCTTGACGCAGATAAAAATTCTCAACGGAGAAAGACAGTCGGAGAGTAGTGCGTTGTATGGTTTTACCAAATTCTCCGACTTATCACCTGACGAATTTTTACACCATCATTTACAACCAAAACTTCATGAACGTTTACATCACCGGCACAAGTCACACAAGAGAATAGAAAAAAGGGCAATTGATTCATTACCTCTTCGTGTTGATTGGTATGCATTTAATTAGACAATTTTTAATCCGAAGGATTTACTTTGAATGCAGCTTTGTATTTCATTTTATGAAGTTGTGACAGTTCTGTTAACTGGGCACAATTTCTTAAATTGGCGCTTTTGTCCGTCCACCCTTTCATTGAGAATGTTAGAACCTCTTCTTTTGTGGCTTTTTAGTCCTTGGTGAATGTTAGCATCTTCTATTATTTTCCACCAGTTATCCCAACTGAATCCCAAAGCCAATAACAAAAGAATCACGACAGTTATGAGGAATTGGTGACAAAAGCCCTCAATCTAACCAGAAACTGGTTTCATTATGGACTCAGTGGCTACTTTGGTGGAGTGATCATGTGGGAGATCCACACTTCCAGACAGATGTGGAACTCAATCTGACATGGTTCTGAAGGGAGAAAGATGTTTGATGCATAGTTTGATGCACTGTTATAGACATGCAGTATGATCAGGTATGCTTTATCCCGGTAGCACGTGCAGTTTCTCATATGCATGAGTTGCACGCTCGTTCACCATGCACAGGAAAGGGATGGTGCGGTATGCCATCGCATGTTTTGTTCCCTGAACACTGCCTTTGTGAGCATTTGCATCTCTACCAGCTGACCTTTTACAATGTCCTATGTTGCAGTATCATTTCAGCTGTTCTCAAAGTGTTTGTTTTGTTCTTTCCAGGCTCCTCACTTCATCTATCCTATCCAATCTCCGTTGGTCAACTCTTGTTCTTTTCTGACCCTGACACTATTAGGTTCAGAGGTCTAGGGAGAGTTCTATTTTCATGCCCTTCGTGGCCCTTGTCTTTCTTTGGCCGATAACTTCAATTTTTGAAGTGTCGGATCCCTTCCATTCTCTCCTCTGAGTATTATATAGAGGATGGTTGCTTAGTTGTAAGTTACTTCCTCTTAAAACAGTAATCACCACCACCACCACTATTCTTAATTCTGTAATTAATCATAAAGGGTATTGTGGCTCGTTTGTTTTCAGTTGCACAGAGTCTTTAATTAAAATTAGTGTGTGTTAACTCATCTTGTGAAGTTCAGAGATGATTTCAAGAAAGATTCTCTGGTGCAGATGTTCCAAGTCTTAAAACACTCCATAATCTTTGTAATAAACTAGCTGAAGACAACCGACTTTGCTGGATTTTTTTGTAAATCCATATGGTTTTCTCTGTGTGATACAGAAGACGTGTACTAGAAGACCACCCTTTTTCTGTTTCTTCTTTTAATTTTATTCTTTTTTTGGGGTGCATAAATATCTTGCATTCTAAGTAATTTCATAAGAATAATACCCTGCATTTGATGTCTTGTTTTCTGGTGCATATACAAACAGATTTTCTGCTTGTCCGACACGTGAGAAAACAACATAGACCTGACCATGTGAGAAACAGGAATACTTAAAATTAACTCTGCAATAGTGGAATGTTTGACTCTGAGCCTTATTGTTAGTCATACTATAAGCATATCTCACTGGAAATTGTAGGCTAATTCGTTCAAAACAAAATGACAAATCATTTGAGATCAATGGAATTCTTGGTATGAAAATTGATTTTCTTTTTTCTTTGCTGGTTAGGATTACTGCCTCAATGATATTGTTAAGGAACTGTTGCGGTAAGTATCTGCTTTATATTCAAGAATTACAGAAAATATTCACTGATGTATTCAAGCAGCAACCTGTTATGGTTCTGAGATTACCATACTCCTGCCAGATGAATCAATCATACATGGTATGTAAAACCAAGCAGTATAGATCATAGCCTTCTAGAGTATATTTTCACTCCGATCTTTCCAGTACATTCTCACTCATTTTAATACATTCAATGACTGAAGTCAGCCCATTTCAAGCCCCACATCTCCCACACCACCACAGCTACTGACATGCAACCACTATAGTGCGTGATGGGAGACTCCAGGCTGCTTACCACACACAAACACCAGTGGTCTGTTGTGAGTAGTTGTGGCTGCAAGGTGAAATATACAAACACACACATTTACTTTTATATAGAGTTGGCCACTTTCAATCCCCAGATCTCCCACACCACCACAGCTGCCAACGCGCAACCACTAGTGCACGACGGGAGATTCGACGCTACTACTACTCAAACACCGGTGGTCTATGATGGGTAGTTGTGGCCGCAAGGCAAAATGTAAGAACACACACTTCTATTTTTATATGTAGTCAGCCGGTTTCAAACCCCACATCGCCACAGTTACCAACATGGTTATGTATGTACACAAAGCAGCCATTACCAAAGTGCTGTTAAACTTGACTGTACACCAGTACCTGTAGTGCCCTTCCACGACGCAAACGTTGGTGTATAGTGTGCCATCATTGGTGAAACAATTTTAGGGCACAAATGGGAGACTTGAGGCTACTACCACACACAACGTCTGCGGTGGGTAGTTTTGGCTGCAAGGTGGGGTATTCGAACAAGTCTGTTTTTATGTATAGATGTGTGTGTTTGTGTGTATGTATAAATATAGATGTCTATATATAGATATGAAATGGCGTATGGCTTTTAGTGCCGGGAGTGTCCGAGGACATGTTCGGCTCGCCAGATGCAGGTCTTTTGATTTGACACCCGTAGGTGACCTGCGCGTCGTGATGAGGATGAAATGATGATGAAGACAACACATACACCCAGCCCCCGTGCCAGCGAAATTAACCGATGATGGTTAAAATTCCCGACCCTGCCGGGAATCGAACCCGGGACCCCTGTGACCAAAGGCCAGCACGCTAACCATATAGCCATGGAGCCGGACTGTATAGATATATATAGATTTCACTAAACTGTAAGTATTAAAAAAAAAAAAAAAAAAAAAGGGCAGCAGCATAGAGTTCTCCTGAAAAGAGATAATGTTGGTCATCGTTCACAAAATTCTTCAATCACTTCATAGTCTTGCATAACAAGTGAGAATTTCTTATTGGTCTGTGTAAAAGGCTACTAATACACTTAAAGCCGTATAAAATAAGTCGCACATGCTCTTCAACCAGGTTGCATTGTACTTAGGTGCACATCATTTTTCTGATACTTGGATTTTTTTTTCAGACTCACTGTTCTAAATGTATCACATCAAAAGATCCATTAAGTATGCTAGTGGCTTTACGTCGCGCCGACACAGATAGGTCTTAATGACGACAATGGGATAGGAAAGGCCTAGGAGTTGGAAGGAAGTGACTGTGGCCTTAATTAAGGTACAGCCCCAGCATTTGCCTGGTGTGAAAATGGGAAACCACGGAAAACCATCTTCAGGGCTGCCGATAGCGTGATTCGAACCCACTATCTCCCAGATGCAAGCTCACAGCTGCGAGTCCCTAACCGCACGGTCAACTCGCCCGGTCCATTAAATATGAATATCCACCTTGTCGGCACTAATAAGAAACTTATTACAATTTCAATACACCAAGCATGTTTCAAGAACCAAAGTTCTTTTCTTCAGTGGCTTAAACTACCATTACAAATTTATTTCATATTTAATTTAACTTGATATATTGGTTGTTAGTATGGATCAATTTACTATTGACCATCATGGTTAAAATGACCAATTACACAGTTCTAAACACCCCCTGTGGGTGGGGGAGGCAGACGAAGAATTCACCCACAGTATCCCCTGCCTGTCGTAAGAGGCGACTGAAAGGGGCGACCAAGGGATGAATGAATTAGAACCATGAAACTACTCTTGATTCGTACCATCATGCGGGGAACACCATGGGTTGCATGTACTTGCGAGTGGTATCACTACCTTGGTATGAAATAGGTTTGTGATTCGTTGCAGTAAAAAGCCTGGCCGGGTGGATTTCAGTACCTGTGCGTTGTACCCATGTGGGCAACACCGCGGGTCTGGGCGTAGCCTGTGAGTTGTACCACGATATGAGCGACACCGTGGGTCTGCGTTGCCTGTGATTAGTACTCACTATGTGAGGAACACCACGGGGCCCTTGGGACCGGCACCCGTGACTAGTACACCTAGGTGAGGAAACTCATCGGTTTGCGTTGGCTGTAAGTGGCGCCATTGTGTGCGAAACACCATAGGTCTGCGTTACCTGTACGAAGTACAATACTTGTGAGTAGTACCATCTTTTGTGGAACACCGTGAGTCTTCGCTACTTCTGATTAATACCCCAACATGACACATACCATGGTTCTATTTTACTCGCGACATGTACCATTCTGTGGGGCCTTACACTTGGATTTTGCACCCCCTTTAGACACCAAGCATCATTGTGCTTTATAAGTGGTTCCTTGGTCGGTAATAATGTTATTTTCGATCTCTATTGAGTCCGATCCACTGGTTTTTGTTTGTTTGTTTTGTGTTTTGTTGGGTTCCTGTCCATCCATTCATTCTTCATGACATATTTTATTTTTATTTTGGTCAGTGGATGCCTTTGAAATTTTTGTTTTTTCATTTCGTACCATTAGGGGCCGATGACCTTCGATGTTAGGCCCCTTTAAACAACAAGCATCATCATCATCATCATCATCATCATCACAGTTCTAAACTTGCACACTTAGCTAAGAGTCTCACGCATTCTTACACGTTTCACTTCTATAGTTTTTATTCATTTTGTATTGCTCACAGAGATTTTGTCTAAATAATAATAATAATAATAATAATGAAAAGTTTTCAATCATCCCGGAAAGTTAGTAAATATCAGTTTCAGACACGGCTTCCTTACCAGGCACTAGTTAACGAATCTATATAATTAAAACGATGCTTCTCAAACTGTTCACAAAATAAGTCTTGCAAGGGAAAAGTTTTCCAAGACACCCACCTATATTTGTCACATCATCATCATCATCATCATCATCCTAAACCATCTCCAGTTTCCCGGGTGTGGTATATGAGCCTCCATCTCATCCTGTCCTTGTACCATTCTTCCTCCACCAACTTGTCCCAATCATGACCTCTCAGCAGTACATCGCTCTTAACTAAATCTATCCATTTCCTTCGTGGCCTTCCCACGGGTCGTCTTCCTTCTACCTTTCTGTCAAATTCCTTCCTTGCAGTTCTGTTTACTGGCATCCTCTTCATGTGACCAAACCACTTCAGTCTCGATATCTGAATCTTATTGAGGGGAGAATCATCTATTCCTACTTCTCTAATTTTCTCATTCCTAATCTTGTCTTTCCTGGTTTTCTGGATCATAGTGCGTAGGAATTTCATTTCAGCTGCCTGAAGTTTGGAATTATCTCTATTGGTCAGTGTTGTGGTTTCGAGACTGTATGTAAGAATTGGTGTATAATAGGACTTGTACAATGTCATTTTTGTTTTCATGGGTATTTGCTCATCCCACAGCAGGTGTCTTACCTGGTGGTAAAATTGTGTTGCCTTTTTGATTCGATTGTTCACCTCATGTTTTGCTAGGTTGTCATTTGATATAACGCCACCCAAGTATTTGAGAACTGGAACGCTGTCCAGTTGAGCTTCATTTAACATGACTATTGGTTCTGCTCCTTCCCCATACACTTTCATCACCACAGTCTTGGTCTTGCTGATGTTTAAACCATATTTCTTAAACTCCTCATTCCAGCTTTGTATTCTCTCTCCCAATTCCTCTTCTGAGTCACTCCAGATCGCAACATCATCTGCAAATGTGAAGGCCTTGATATCTCCATGTTCTTTCCTTTTAATAGATTTCATTACTACATCCATTACAATAATAAATAGAGTGGTGACAATGAGCTGCCCTGCTGCACTCCTCTCTTTGTTTCAAACCAGTCCGACAAACCACATCCTACTTGAATACAGCTTCTGTTCTCACTATACAACATTTTCACTTTGTCTATGAGGCTGTCTCACACTTGAAGTTCTTTCATGCATTGCCAAGTTCTTTCCCTTGATACACTATCGTATGCTTTCTCAATGTCCAAAAATATTAAAAGTAAAGGCTTGTTCTTCTCCCAGTATTTTTCCATTAGCATCCTAATTGCAAATATAAGGTCTGTAGTTGACCTTCCTGGTCTGAAACCATACTGCTCTTCTTCCAAAATTGGTTCAACAATATCTCTGATTCTGGTCTCTATTATTTTTTCCAATATTTTCAGGACATGAGACAGTAGTGTGATACCACGGTAATTAGTACATTTTCGTCGGATTCCTTTCTTGAACAGAGGTACAATGATGCCCATCTTCCAGTCCTCAGGAATAGTATTTTCCTCCCATATCTTGTTGAGCAGTCTGTAGAGCCACTGGATTCCTGGAATTCGTGCTGCTTTCAGCATATCTGCACTTAGTTCGTCTATGCCTACTGCCTTTCCTTTCTTCATGCTCTTGAGTGCATTTTCAAGCTCAGCCATGTAATTGGTGGTTCAGTTGTGGTTCCTCGACTTGGCTCTCCTCTATCCATTGTTACGTTTTCTGTATCTCCATTCAGCAGCTTTTCGAAATAGATCTTGAGTTCTTGTTTAATTTCTCCCTCTTCTTGTGCCAGAGTTCCATCATCACGTTCTATTGCTTTTATGGTCTGTTGATCCCTTCGCTTGTTTTTCACTACTCTGTATAGCAATTTCATATTTCCTCTACTGTCCTCTTCCAGTTTGTCTGCAAACTCATTCCATTTCTTCTCTTTTTCTTCCCTTACAATGTTCTTTACAGCAAGTTTCTTGTTCCTGTATACTCCTTGAAGTCATGGTATTTCTTCATTTCGTTCTTGTCCCTGTTTGTTTTTCCTTGTCCAGTGCCTTCTTTATTTGGTTTCTTTCTTTCATCGCTGTTTTCACTCTATCATTCCACCATGGTGTCTCCTTTTTTCTTTTGATAGAACTTGTAACTCCACATAGGTTTTTGGCTTCTCCCACAAAGGTGTCTTTGAAGGCCTTCATTCTTCATTAACGCTGGTTACTTCACACTTCAGCAAAAATTTGTCACACTTAAATAGTAAGTGTCTGTGGAAAGATTGATTAGGTCCTTAAGTAACATAGGCCTAGGTGAAAAATTGGCATAATGCTTTTTGGTTTCTCCATCACAAATATGGATAACCTTTTCCCACAGGGTGTTACGAATGAAATAGTGCAGTGATCAGGTAACCAATATTATTAGATGCAGATTGAGATTGGTCTATAAAGAATCCAGTTGTAAATTATTGAATTGGGAACATGCATAATTTTCAAAAATATTTTTTTTGAAAAGTGCACCAATGAAATAGTACGTAAACGTATTACATTGTGGTATGTTGCCTTGTTTTCTACCATTAAAAACATGTTTAATAGTGCCTTTCCGCAAGGCGAGTGAAACGGCCTCTGACGTAAGCGGCGCGCTGTGACGTCACGATCCAGTACCGCATGGAGCTCTACCAGCCGTTGTGCATCAGCCGTTGCTAAAAGCCGATTGTTTATTATTCATGATCGCGAGTAACTTCGAAATGACAGAAGAAAGGTTCGAAACAGCACAGTCAGACAATCTACCATGTGTAGATGTCATCATTCTTGAAAAATGTGACTTTTGTGGCCGCAAAAATTTGTGGATAACAAGCAAGTTTGTAAGTGGCGTCTTTTATATACGTGCAATGTACTGTAACCCATAGTATTAGGATAACAACGAACCTGGATAGATATCACATCACTTTCAACATTTCCTTCTAGACTGATTCCCCTATTAAAGAATAAAATTACATTTTCGGGCTTTCAGCATTAGTAAAGTAAGAAATCGGATTTCAGCACTAACATAAACATATAGGTAGCATTATAGTACTAGTCTTCTTCTGTGGTGTAGTGGTTAATGTGTGCCACTCCCGGAGGCCCGGTTTCGATTCCCGGCTCTGCCATGAAAGTTGAAAACAAATAGTACGAGGACTGGAACGGGGTCTACTCAGCCTCGGGAGGTGAACTGAGTAGAAGGGTTTCGAATCCCACCTCAGCCATCCTCGAAGTGGTTTTTCGTATTTTCCTACTTCTCCTCCAGGCACCTAAGGCCACGGCCGTTTCCTTCCCTCTTCCTTGTCTATCCCTTCCGATCCTCCCATCCTCCAACAAGGCCCCTGTTGAGCATAACAGGTGAGGCCGCCTGGGCGAGATAATGGCCCTCCTCACAAGTTGCATCACCATACTCAAAGTCTCACGTTCCAGGACACTGCCCTTGAAGTGGTAGAGGTGAAATCCCTCGCTGAGTCCGAGAGAAAACCAACCCTGAAGGATAAACTGATTAAGAAAGAAAGAAAGAAAGAAAGAAAGAAGGAAGGAAAGAAAGAAAGATCATAGTACTATAGGGCTATAATCTATCATTCCCAAAAAAATATATATTTATGGTTGGGACAACTGGCCTACCCACTTCCAGAACCCATGAAAGAGAATTAAATATCTTTGTGGAGGGAAAAAGTTAAACATGATAAAGATAAATATGACTTCATCTAGTTTTCACAAGTCGGGCTGAGTGGTTCAGACTGTTGTGGTGCTGGCCTTCTGACCCCAACTTGGTTCAGTCCGGTGGTAGTTGAAGGTGCTCAAATACGTCAGCCCCGTGTCGGTAGATTTACTGGCACGTAAAAGAACTCCTGCAGGACTACATTCCTGCACATCGGCGTCTCCGAAAATCGTAGAAGTAGTTAGCGGGGCGTGAAGCCAATAACATTAATTACATTTGGCTTTTAACAAGCTGAACATATCAGGAAAGAAAAGTGTCCTGGTGACATTTTAGTCGCTCAATACAGGAATGTCTTTGGGTGCTGTGACTTTTACTTTTTTTTTTTGCTTTACGTCACACCGTCACATATAGGTCTTATGGCGACGATGGGACAGGAAAGGCATAGGAATGGGAACAAAGCGGCCGTGGCCTTAGGTACAGCCTCAGCATTTGCCTGGTGTGAAAATGGGAAACCACGGAAAACCATCTTCAGGGCTGCCGGCAGTGGGGTTCAAAACCCACTATCTTCCGGATGCGAGCTCACAGCTGCGCGCTCCTTACTGCACAGCCAACTCGCGCGGTATTTTTACCCTTCGGTTTATTGACTTGGCTTGTATAACCTAAAACTTAGGCTGAGTTGGATAATATTTTAAACACCTACATCACTATTTTCACCTGTGTCCAATTATGTTATTTATTTCATTAATATTATGATAATTATTATAATTGAGCATTGTTAACTTATAAGACCCCAACAGACAAGCATTGGTTTTGTGTAGAGTTATACATTTGTTAAATTCACGTTGTTTCCTTTCATGATGTACACGCCTATTCTTTGTTACATTATAGAGTATTTAGATATAGCCTAAATTTCTTTACCAATTAAGCTCTTCAATAAAGACATACATAACTGTTCCATGCCAAGATATATTGGTAGAATTAGAGCTGTCAAAATGGTTCATAACCCCTTTGATTTATTATCTTGACATGGATCACCCATGGAGAATACTTTAATAATCAGCATTATTTAATGCACTGTTTATTACTTTCATATTCCAAGATGTAATTGAAGCATTTAAATAAAGCATCATACATTAAAATTTAAAGTTTTACCACTAGAACAGCTGACATGGAAAAGTGATTTGAAAATTCAAACAAATTCATCTTATGTTAAAATATTTAAAAAAAAAACTGTAGACTTTTCCGATATATCACCAGCATTTCTCCGGCTCGCCAAAATCCATTTCTTCCTAGTTTTAGCGTCTTTAGAACATTTATAAACAATTTGTTTGGTATGGTATGCGATGTGCTATTGCACATCGGAACTCTACACCATTTATAAGTTTTCTGCCTCACTGTCTGCGCAGGATTCATTATAAGTCTAAAATATACCACTCAGATTATTATCCAATGTATAGACCTCGAATTTAACCATACTAGACACTAACGTAAAGTAGAAATACTCGAAGTGTATCCTGCTTCTCACAGCACACTATGTGTTATTTCGTCTGCTAATTCAGTCAACCTGTACGATGACGTCAGACCAATGAGATCGCGTGCTTGCGTGACGTGACATTTTCGTAGATTTTTATCACGTTTGGAGTTATTATTTGTACATTCTGATCACATTTTTGAATTCTGCATGAAATTTTGAATCAGATTAGCATATTTTTAATTAAAACCCCGGATCATGCATGTTCCCTATTAAGGGCATAGCATCATTCTCTTCTAGAGGCAAACCTCCGGCCTGGAGTGGCTATCAAGTGATGGTCAGATGCCTTCGTAGAATGTTCCACTATTATGAACACATAAATACCTATTCTCATTGTTTGCTGTACAAAAAAGCATGTAAATTATACTTATACATTCAGTTATTAATATCCTGACTTTCTGACTTCATACCCCACATCGTAGTAATAAAATAAGTGAAGTACAAGTAACAATATCACAGTTGGTTCTTCTGTCTCTACTCTGGTAGAATGCATTGCCCTATTCCACCCTCTTGCTAAACTTTGTGTCCAGCCTTTTATTCTGCATTAATTCACACCTAAGTATTTGAAACTGTCAACAATTTCAAGGCTTTGACTACCAGTTTTCACAATGCCTTTTCCTTGTCTTTCTCCTCTTGATATCACCATGGTCTTGCTTTTCTCTGCTCTGATTTTCATACCATACTTCTAAATTTTCTTGTTTGTTGCATCAAGTTGTTCACTATGTACATCAAAACTAAATTTGATGGTGAATCTCAGGAAGTAAATCTAAATAAGTCAAGACTGGGACGAACACGGGCATTAATACCTTTGTGGCTAAATGGAAAACCTATCTCTGAAGCCAAACTTGGAGACCTGGAGTTGCTGTTGCACCTAATACCTGCAGGTGCCAAACAATTTTACCAGAAACTTCAAGCCACGAACCTGCTACGCAGGCGTAGCAGGGGGAGAGGTGATTCTCCCACGTGGCGCGTCCCAGGTGGCGGATAGGGGGGTCCTAACCATCTTGCCGGCGGACTTGAGGGAAATAAAATACCTCTCGCAGACCAAACACACTACCCCCTGCGGGTGGGGGACGCACATGTAGAATACACCCGCGGTATCCTCTGCCTGTCGTAAGAGGCGACTACAAGGGGCTACCAAGGGATGATTGAATTAGATCCATGAAACTACTCTTGATTCGTACCATCATGCGGGGAACACCATGGGTTGCATGTACTTGCGAGTAGTATCACTAAATTGGTAAGAAATAGGTTTGTGATTAGTTGCAGTAAAAAGCCTGGCCTGGTGGATTCCAGTATCCGTGCGTTGTACCCATGTGAGCAACACCGGGGTCTGGGCATAGCCTGTGAGGTGTACCGCAATATGAGCGGCACCGTGGGTCAGCGTTGCCTGTGATTGGTACCCATTATGTGAGGAACACCACGGGAATACTGGCGCCCGTGACTAGTACACCTAGGTGAGGAACCTTACCGGTTTGCGTTGGCTATGAGTGGTGCCATTATGTGAGAAACACCATAGGTCTGTGTTTCCTGTACGAATTGCAATACTTCTGAGTAGTAACATCTTGTGTGGACCACAGTGAGTCTTCGCTACTTTTGATCAGTACCCCAAAATGACAAATACCATGGTTCTACTTTACTCGCAACATGTACCATTCTGTGGGGCCTTAGACATGAATTTAGCACCCCTTCAGACATCAAGCATCATTGTGCTTTATAAATGGTCTCTTGGTCAGTAATACTCTAACTACCTTCTTTTTGAGTCTGATCCACTGTTTTTGTTTGTTTGTTTTTGTTTTTTTGTAGGGTTTATGTCCATCCATTCATTCTTCATGACATTTTTTATTTTATTTTAGTCAGTGGATGAATTTGAATTTTTTGTTATTTCATTTCGTACCATTAGGGGCCGATGACCTCGATGGTAGGCTCTATAGTCCGAGCCAGGTCGTACAAAACAAGGTGCTGATAAACAAAAATAAATAGTGATTTGACAGAATGAAAAGTTTTAAAGTTATACTAAGTCGACATTGAAAAGTGTAACTTTCTTCTTACTAAATCTCATAAAAATATAAATAAGCTATGTGCCACACCTTTTGCAATCCAAACCATCCATGTGACACATGTTTGATATCATACGAGTATAAATCAACATGTAGATGCAGAATGTGAATTTAAAAAAAAAAATCCTCTTATACCGAGAATTCCTGAAGGGGAGTTGTAAAAATTAAAATGACACACACAAACAAGACGACATATGTAACTAAGAACAGTCAGTGTGTCATTCATTGTGTTAAATTAACAGCAAAAATATGTTATAAATCAGCATATCTTACAATATTGGTGAAGCCACATGGGAGAAAAATATATATTTTTTTTTCTTAAAGATAAGCTTAGTTTTATTTAACATATTTTTATAGTTGCAGTTTTGTTTGAAATGGAATGGTAGAATTTTGAATTTAAGCATTTAAAATTGTGACTTTCCAAAGAAGTATACACTTCAGTAAACTTGAAACCTCTTCCCACCTTAAGATTTTGCACTCTGATGTGGAATAAAATGGCCAGGCTGAGTGGCTCAGATGGTTGAGGCGCTGGCCTTCTGACCCCAACTTGGCAGGTTCGATCCTGGCTCAGTCCAGTGGTATTTGAAGGTGCTCAAATACGTCAGCCTCATGTTGGTAGATTTCTGGCACATAAAAGAAGTCCTGCAGGACTAAATTCTGGCACCTCGGCGTCTCTGAAAACCATAAAAGCAGTTAGTGGGACAGCATTATTATATTGGAATAAAGTGTTATGAGTAACATACATGCTGCTTTGTCAGTAATCAGGTATAGGTAAAACTGCATATTGCTTGGTTAGAACTTCCAGTCATGTGGAACTTACATGTAGCACTACCTCTGGACAGCATTGTGAACAGCTTCTAGGTGGCCTGGTGCTTAGTGAATCTTAGAATACATTGGCTTTGGAACATAGATGAACTTGACATACATAACTATTGTATGCGCACCGTTTAATGATAGATGGACACCCTAGTGCTGAATCGTCAACCTCGGTTATCTTCGATATTCGTATTGGTAACCTTTGAAACACAAACTAAGAATTGCTTATGCATCGCTGTGAGACATCTGGCGTACACTATACGTACTCGCACTGTTGTTTACACAGCAAAACCACACTATAGAATTCATGCTAGGAACAAGATTGGCATCGAAAAATGTTATATATTGCGTGTGTGACACAGTTGTTGGCTTAAGTTAATAAAGGTTTAGAAATTCTTATTGATAAATCATATTATCGATTCAATTCAGATTTCATTTCCATTCAGTTGGCAGAATTACCGGAACCGGCAGTACTCCCTACTTACTCCTCAACCCCTAACAAAAATCTATCACTAAAAAGTGTATGAATAATAAAAAAATCTGTAAACATGGCACTTGCCAGGTGTATGCATACGTCTTTTCCAGTTTCACTAAGAGATGGCGCCAGTGAACAGTACACAGCGTATGAATTTGACTCTTAGTTTGTTAGTCTGACATTAACCTACCAACACACACAAGTTGAGTCTGCCAAACACTAGTGTCTGTTTTGTATCGTTCAGTGATTATGTCTACGTTTGTTCCGTATTGTGGTATGAATTGATTTTCTTATTTAATCAAAAGAAAAAGGCTGTGGAAAGTCATTGTTTGCTGGTAGAAACATACGGTGAACACGCTTAATCGATTATAACATGTGAGACATGGTTTTGACAATTTAAACTTGGGGATTTCAATGTGGTAGATCACAAAGTGTGAAGACGAGCAATTGCAGTCGTTACTGGATGATGACCCAACTCAAACTCAACAGCATTTGGCACAAGCATTAAGTGTGTCACAAGAAACAATTAGCAGATGCTTATGAGCAATGGGGAAGATCAGTAAACTCGGTAAGTGGGTCCCACACAATTTGAAAGAACAGCGAATGGAAAATTGCAAGTCACTTGTGAAATGCTGCTTCAACGCCATGAAAGAAAATCCTTTCTGTACCGAATTGTAACTCGTGACGAAAAATGGATTTATTTTTAAAACCCGAAGCAGAGAAAATCATGGCTGTCACGTGGTGAAGCCGGTCCTTGAACACCAAGGCTAAATCGCTTCAGCAAGAAGACCTTGCTTTGTGTCTGGTGGGACCAGAGCGATATTGTGTATTATGAATTCTTGAAGCCCAGCGAAACCGTTAATGCACAACGCTATCGCCAACAAATGATACATTTAAATCATGCATTGATCGAAAGATGACTGGAATGGGCAGAAGACATGGCAGAGTGATTTTGTTACACGACAGTGCGCCGTCTCACACAGCAAAACCAGTGAAAGACACCTTGAAATCATTTGGATGGGACGTCCTTCCACACCTGCTGTTCTTCTCCGACCTGGTGCCATCTATAACCTCTTCACGTCAATAGGGCACATCACAGAGCCGCATTTCAGCAATTTTTGAGGAAGTTGGAAAATGGCTTGACAAATGGTTTGCCGCAAAAGTCAAGCAGTTTTACTGGCAGGGTATTCATAAGTTACCTGAAGGGCTAAGTGTGTAGAAGCAGATGGCCAATATTTTGAATAAACAAAAAAATGAATTTTCCTTGAAAATCACACGTTTTATTTACCACAAAAACCGGCAAAAACTTATGCATGCACCTGGTAGCTGGTTTAGAACTTCATGATACAACTAGTTCAGATAACCTGTAGATAACATGTTATAAGAAGTTTGCAACTAGTTCAAATATTGTGTAACTAGCATGTTATAAGAATACAATATTTAAACAATCACCAGAATGAATCAACAGGACATTCAGTATAATTCTGGAGATCAATGCATTCACCAATCTAGCCGTTGGAAGAATGATAGGTTACTCAATCTCCTCCATAGTGTCATTATCACTGTCAGTCGTTTACGTTTATTATGAGCCATTCATTGGCATCCTGTACTAGCCAGTCTATGTCCCACAATGTTTTCTTCCGTCTGGATGACGGTTTTTTACACTTTTCCTAATATTGAGGAATTACTTGTTCGATCCCTTCTAGTAGCAATTTTCTTACTTCTGCAAGGGTGAAAATTTTATGTGCCACGTGGTCTTTTACTTGTCTCCACACAATTTCAATGGGATTCAAAGAACAATGGTACAGAGGTATTCTTAAAACTTGCCTTAATGATCGCAAAGCAGTATCATCTGTCCAGTACGCAATGCACAAGTCCTTAATATGCTGCGAGATGATATTAAGACGTTCCAAATTGACACTGTTCGGTTCGTATGGAGTTCCATTCCCATCTAGAAACTTAAGAAACCGTTCTTCAAATATATCTCCATTTTTTTTTTGTTTTTTGTGATAGGCTTTCATGGAGTTGGATTCAAAACATAGTAACCCTCCTTCCATTAAATGTTTCACCTTCCCTGAAGGATAATCCCTTCAAGAATGCATGCTTACTGGATTTGACAGTTGTATCACTCCATACTTTCAAACAGGTATGTCTTGAAATTACCCATGTCTCATCCAGATAAATTGGTGTTCCCTTCTCCCATAACTTTGTAATTTTACGCAAATAAAGTCTTCACCACAAAACTATTTCCTCTCTTTCAGTGTTTGATAACTTCACCACACGAACTTGAAATTTAAAGTTTTTAAAAGCCTATGATGCTTTGTGCACAAAACGAAGGCAAGGTTTCATCATTTGTCATAGACTATAAGATCTTGTCAATTGTTGGTATTTCGTTTCTGAAGAAAAACCTTTTGCCTAATTGTGTCCTTTGTAAAAGAATCATATTTGTCTTATAACATCATTTTATTCCACTTTCTTTTCACTGAAACAACTGCTCGTAATCTTGTGGCTGCCAGTTATGTTTGTCATCTTGTTATCCTTAGATGACTTTTTCACTAAATTTATTAGTAAACTCCTTTAATACCTCCTTACTTTTGCAACCTTTCCTAACTATTTCTTTCTAATCTGCATCTCCTCCTTAATTTCTTTATTTCTCTGTTATAATATATTGGGTCCTTACCATTCCTTACCATATCTTAAGGCACATACTGTTTTCACACACCTCAACAATTGCTTTAAACCCATCCCATTGGCTGTTTACAATTTTATTTACCATTTTCCATTGATCATAGTTGCTTTTTAAAACTTTCCACATGCTTCTCTTATCAACTATATGGTATTGCCAAATAGTCCTACATTTACTTTTAACTATAACAAAGATTACTTCATGATTATTTGTATCGTCTATCACTTCAGTTTCTCTATAGTAGTCTTCCGGTTTATCAGCACGTATAGAATACTTTTCCCCTCTACTTTGTTCCATCGCTTTCTGATTCAGCTGTCTTTTCCATACTAAGCTATTCATCATTTGTTGGTCATTCTTTGTCTTTCACATTTCCTTCCCAGTTAACATTTGGTAAGTTCAGATCACCTGCTACTACTTCTTTTATCTATCTGTCAGTAACCAAGTTGCTAGTTATGAGTCTTTCCATTTTGATCTTGAATCTGAATGCTGACATTTTGCCTTGTGTTAAGTTTGATCTTATTCATGGAGTGACTTTCAATACAATGAAGATTCAGACTTGTACAATCTAACAAGAAAATACACATCTCACAAATTTCTGTTCATTACAGTAATTCAGTAAATTAACCCATTAACACCTGAATTATTTTTTCTTAACTTTTGTTTAATGTAATTATTAAATTAATGTAGTAATGGTCCACCTTTCAATACTATAATATGTAATATTCTAAATTACATTAATTAGGGACTAGTTTCGGCCGGGGCTGGCCATCTTCAGCCTTAATGTAAAACACCTAATAACTAAACAAATGTACATGCACACAATTGACATAAAACAAATATATACAAAGTGACATTAAAAACTGGGATGGAATTATGAATAAATCTGAAAATGAACTAGGTTCTAACATCTTGAGTATGTTCATCATTGAGAATAATTTCAAGTATTAATTTATATACACAGAACTGTTAGTTCTAATACTGCTGGGAACTGGTAAATGTTGATCCTGTAGTTTGTCATCAAATCTATTTGTGTGGTGTTAGCTATATGTAATCCATTGGACACTGCTGACGGGGGAACTGGTAGATGTTTCATCCTCAATCAAAAACACTAAAGAACTGATCAATAAATTGAAAAAATTTAACATTCAATCCAATCATTCTCTCCACTCATTCGATATTGTAAACATGTATCCTAGCATACAAACCTCCAAAATATACCTCATCATTCAAAACAATTTAAGCAAATACAGCGGCTTAACTATACTAGAAATACAGGATTTCTTGTCTATGCTTAAGTTAGTTATCAGCAACGACTATTTCACTTTCGATAATGTTATTTATCAACAAGAAGGATTGGCTATGGGATCACCGGCCTCAGGTATCTTAGCTGAGATCTACCTGGATTTTTTAGAACACACCAAAACTGATGATAATAATAACTTTAACAACATCCTTTTCTGGGCAAGATTCATAGATGACACCATAGTAATTATGGATGAGAGCATTACAAATGCAGCTACCACTCTCATTAATCTAAATAACATTGACCCACATATAAAATTCACACTTGAATCCAAAATTGAACAGAAAATAAATTTTCTAGACCTAACTATTACCAGACACCCAAGTTACTTAAGATATAAGATTTTCAGAAAACCCACCCAAACAATCACCACAATCCATCAAGATTCTTCACACCTCCAAATTCACAAACGAGCAGCATACAACAGCATGGTATACCGAGCCTTCAATGTTCCAATGTCTAAAAGAGACCTCAAAAATGAGTTGAACACTATTTGCCATATAGCTAAATCCAATGGATACAGCAGATTCTTTATAGATAAAATAATCAATAAATATAAATACCGCCCTTCTACCACCTTGAAAAAAGATAAGAAAAACAACTCCTCTCTTTCTATCTTTACCTTCAACGAACAAATCTACCAAGTCACCAACGTCTTTAAAAAGCACGATGTAAAAGTAGCTTTCAAAACTAGGAATGCACAAATCTTACATAATGCCACATCCTTAAACAAGTTCAATAGTTATTCAAAATCAGGAGTATACAGGATCACTTGCAACAGTTGTAATTCTTCTTACGTCGGACAGACCGGGAGAAATTTTAAGATAAGGTACTCAGAACACGGCAATGCCCTGAAATACAATAAATTTTCAGCTGTAGGACAGCACATGCTTGACTATAAGCACAAATTCACAGACTTAAAACAAGATATGGAAATTCTCAAAATCATCAATAAAGGACCCCTCCTTAACATTACCGAAAGCTGCTTCATACATTTAGATCAATATTTCAACCCAAATCATAATCATAATGAAATTTCAGAAAAACCTAATATCCTTTTTGACCTAATTCCCATTTTCAGCAATGTCAAACCAACAAGTCATAATTCAGTTTTTCATAATATTCACAGCACATTTCCTCAACAGCCATCCTTTTTTCCACATCCTTCAGCCCCACCTTAATCCCCCCTCCCCCTCCCCACCCCATTCCCCAACCCCCTCTCCTTCTGACCTTCCCCTCCCCGCTCCTTCCTTTTCATTTGAATCTCACAACAGTTAGTCTGAAGCACACTCAACAATAGACCACACACCTCATGCTGTATTGAGAGGTAAGTCTCATATAACCTATGCCATCTAACTAACACATTCTCTCATTCAATTCATTAATTTAATTTTATCTAATTTATCAGGTTAACTTCATGGGCACCGCAATGAATCGCAAACATTTTATACCAGACACAATGTAGGTATCTGTGTTAACCACATCTGTATGTGCTGTCCTGACAATGTCCAACATCATTTTCAGCAAGATTTAACAAGTACCATGAGAGTATCTCATTTATTATTTTGATTGAGGATGAAACAACATCTAACAGTTCCCCGTCAGCTAGTGGTTATTTACAGCAGTGTCCAATGGATTACATATAGCTAACACCACACAAATAGATTTGATGTCAAACTACAGGATCAACATTTACCAGTTCCCAGCAGTATTAGAACTAACAGTTCTGTGTATATAAATTAATACTTGAAATTATTCTCAATGATGAACATACTCAAGATGTTAGAACCTAGTTCATTTCCAGATTTATTCATAATTCCATCCCAGTTTTTAATGTCACTTTGTATATATTTGTTTACATTTGTTTAGTTATTAGGTGTTTTACATTAAGGCTGAAGATGGCCAGCCCCGGCCGAAAATAGTCCCTAATTAATGTAATTTAGAATATTACATATTATAGTATTGAAAAGTGGACCATTACTACATTAATTTAATAATTACATTGTACTTGCAATTCAATACGGATCAGAACCATGAAGTTTATAACCTATGATTTTAACCTATAATTTTTGTTTTTTGCATTATGACTATAAGTAACACAAATGCACTGAAAAAAAAAAATCATTACTACATTTTGAAAATATTTGTCATTACCGTATGGCAACACTAGGCGCTTCTACTACCTAGTTGTATTGGGTATCATTTTGTTTTAAAAAGTTCAGTCTGAATCTTCAGCAGGCTACTATTCTACATAAGCAAAAGTAATACAGTACTACTAAAACACAATAACAATTAGAACTTTAAGTTTGATATATTACATCAGTACTTTCTGTATTTGTAAAATCACACAAATTCTAGCCAGCATGAAAGGGAACAAAACGGTTAGTGTACAATCCCACACTACACTTCAAACACATTGTCCTCACAGTGGATTTACAATTTTCATTAGCACACCTTTTCTTTCCTTCCGTGTGCTGGACAAGGTGGTCAGTTTTTTTATCAAGTCTTACAGATTCTGATATGCGACTGCTAAGAGATATTACATGTAACTAATCACTATATTTTAAGCATTTATATGCTAAGAGATATCCGTGAAGCTGCTGGTCTTCCAGCTTCTTTTGGTACAGTCTGGTATCTCTGGAGATAGGTGGTGGCTATTTCTCTTTTGAAATTCAGCTGAGAAAATCTTTGTCTTCTCACTTTATTGTATAAAATTGAGCTGTCTTCTCACTTTATTGTATAAAATTGAGCTGTTCTGAATGGCCACATCTAGCATCCATGTAAACAAAGGCCGTTATAATTTTTGTTTGGCCTCGTATCCCAGTGCGATAGCAGGCAACATTCTGATCCATCTGGTCAGTACCTCCCAGAAAGGTGTTTTATTAGGCATACAGCCTTGGTCTTGGAATCATATTTCGCTTCTGCTGCTGTGAGAATCTCTTCACTTCACCATTGTGACCTAGTTATCCATCCAGCAGACATAAAGCAGTCCATCATTCTTCTCTAATGCTTTCTAATAAGTCCCATGATCTTTATTGGAAAATATTTGCTTGTTTTCCAGTGGACATCCTTTAGGAATTTGATTTTTCTCAAATAGTACTTAGGGCATAACAGCCACAATACTTGAGAAATGAGAAAAGTGGTGCATTAGAAAATAAATTATCCATGAAGAAGTTGTTGCTTAGTATCCTCTTCTCATCTGGAACTACTTCAAGCAGTACAAGTAGGGAACTTGCAGCCTTACCAAATAACTTGTCATAGTCACCATTAGATTTTGACCCTTTATCCCTGTTTCACTCAAAATTCACTAAATATCTGTCCTTGGTGTTTAGGCTCCAGATCTTGTACCCAAATTCCTACCACAAATGAATTGCTTGCACACATGGTGGCCAAAATATTTCACCATATACATTCTTCAAATGACAGGTATTCCTCGGGTACGAAATTATCAATTCCATTATATGCTGCATTTTTCATGCTTTATCATTAGGGTCAATGCTATTGTCTGCAAAGTGCAGAAACTTACAGATTAATAGAAATCTGTCTCTTCTCATTGACAGAGAAACTGCCAGGTTCTTCATGTCATCGTTTGAATCCCAGAATTGCTTTTTAGAAGGCAAGTTATCACTAGCACATAGAATGGCACTGAAGCAGCATATTTATTCTGCTGTTATCTTTGGGTCCTGATAATTCAAAAATAATGCATAGCATTTGGTTTCCTCCACCGAATGTTCTATGAATTCTTGGACAGTAAAAAATTCAAAAATTTCAGTTACTGACAAGTGTTCATATCATGAATAATCTGGAATGGGGAATGCCGTAGATTTATCCTTTCTCCCATCGCATTTCAAATGTTTCACTCTCAGCGACCCATTTGATGACCTTTTCGGTTAATGTGGTAGATATTATTTCAGGTGAAGCTGCCTGTAGTGTGGGCGACTACTGATGGGCTGTACTCATTTTCGTAGACACATATTCTTTCATTGTTGAATAACCTTATTTCAGCATTAGCCAGTAATTGACTAGACATCAGGTTGTCAGCTGATCTGCCTTCATTCTCATTTCCAGAATCCTCATCTGTATGTATATTTGGTATTGGTGGCCCAACAAACTACATCACCATCAATATCATCATTGTAAATGATGTACAGTGCTTCAGCAAGTGAAAACCCTCTCCTAAAACAATAAAGTAAAATATAAGTCTTATTGAGTATAAACACCTAGTGTTACCAGATGGTAAACTTAAAATTAGGAAGCCATAATTTCCAGTGTTTTTAGTATAATCATTTGTAACTATCAGTAGAATATACATTGCACTATACAGATAAATATAATACCAAAAAAAGAATCCATGTAATAATTCTAAGCTTATAAAAATACACTTACTTGAAAGCGGATGTCCATTTTTGCTCCAGTTTCAGCGATAACCATTGTATGTGTCTGGCTCCATGGCTAAAATGTTAGTGTTCTGGCCTTTGGTCCAAAGAGTTCCAGGTTCGATTCACAGCCGGTCGGGGATTTTAACCTTCATTGGTTAATTCCGATGACTCGGTGTTGGAATTCATCATAGGTAGGGCCCCATCTTCACAGACGTGCAGGTCGCTTATAAGGCGTCAACCGGAAAGACCTGCACCAGGCCTCACTGGAGGCCACATGCCATTATTATTTATAAACATCTATATGTTATCATTGTAACAAACACGTCAATGACTGCTACATTTTCATAAGTGCGGTTCCTTTACAGAGCGATAAACCTTGGTACCAATCCTCCAGCTTAACTGTTGAAAACACTGGAACAGCTTTAATGATGTCACATG
The DNA here is from genome assembly GCF_040414725.1 of Anabrus simplex. Classification (NCBI taxonomy): domain Eukaryota; kingdom Metazoa; phylum Arthropoda; class Insecta; order Orthoptera; family Tettigoniidae; genus Anabrus; species Anabrus simplex. The sequence goes on along the minus strand of NC_090267.1, from coordinate 147,431,857 downwards.
CGTTACCATATGGTTAATATTAGGCGTTAATGGGTGCATTTACCATTCTTTGCTATCCCTTTATTATTTTGGTACTTTCCCTCATCCCCCATGTAGATTGTTCAGTAGTTGAAAGAACAAAATTTTTTAATTTGAGCCTTTTTTTTTTTTAGGAGGGAGAAGAAGATTGTGACTCCCATCAGAGATCAGAAGGCATGTGGTGCTTGTTGGGCTTTTAGCACTGTAGAAACTGTGGAGTCCATGTCTGCTATAAAAACTGGTGTTCTTCAGTCATTAAGTGTGCAGGAGGTATGGAGACATTTCCAGTTGTTATATAGGATTACGGGATAGAGAAATTAAAATTATATCGTTATTAACACAATGCTGTCCGCTCGCGTATCAATACGTGTTTGCAAGCATGATGCTCTGCAGCCGATCACTTGTTGGTGCAAGCCTGTTTTCTGATGCCGTCTAACGGTTATTGAGGAACTATTTGGAGATTATTGTTGATGTACCTAAATGGTAGAAAATCTCCGCTTCTTTTAGTACTTCCCTACTAGTTTTGCCCGTTTTAGTCTGTCAGTGGCATTTGTTTTTGCCTTCGAATATCTTCCGTGTATCCATCAATGTTAGTAAACAAAAATGGCAGTGCCGGTAAACAAAAACAGTGGACTAACTCCTGGTGATATTATACATGAATTATACCGTGATCATTTGTCATATGTTTCCCGTGATTGTGAGAAGAGTGAATATGAATTGTCTAATGATAATTCTAGTGCCAGAGAAAGTGATGCGGTGAATGACACATTTATTATACCATGTGAACAATGACCTGTTCCTTCAGATTGCAAAGATGGTCTAGGTATAAGTACTGTTGATAATATTCTCCCGATTTCTGGCAGTGAGTGGCCTAACGGGATATTATACCGTTTTTGTAGTCTTTCTTGTGGACGCCTGGCGTTAAAATTTCGCCGAGTGAACCTGAAAATATAGGTTATGATGTCAAGATGTTCATTTGTAATGATTTGTTGGCGTATATGGCAGAGGAATCAAACAGATATCATTACCAGAATGAACCGAAATATAAAATCTCACCAAAAACATTAAAGGTGACAGATATAACTGTAAATGACCCCCAAATTATTAAATTATGATACCCTGCAATAACTCCATGTCTCTGCCAAAACCTTCTGGCCACAAGGGCCAGTTATACGTCAGATGGACCGGACAGCAGTGTGTTAATGGGTTAAATTTTAGAGCTAAAATTGGTGTGTAAGCATTTAAAATCCTCTTCTGAGCTCCAGGCTGGTTCTCTTGTGGTCAGACAGTACCTCACATTCGAGATTTTGAATTAAAGGAAGAATAATTATAATATATAATGCAGTCTGAACGTAGTTTAAAATTATTGTAGTGTATTATAGTATCTTATTAGACATTAGTGTGTTTATTCCATTACTGTGAAATATTTGTGTAGTATAGTATCTGTGGTATCTGTAGTAACTCTCGTACTAGAATTGTGTTGTGGTAATTAGGTTAGACTTAACTGCAGTTTCGAATTGTGTAATTCTTGTGTATTATTTTGTGTGTTCAGTAATTAACAGCAATTTTCATCCTGTTAGGGTGTTGTAGGAAAAAAAATTAATACAACTAAGTAATGTTGTAGTGTAGAAGTAGCCTATATTAATTACCTTATTGTCATGTGATCTTTGTGAACTATCCTAGGCAATATTTCTTTCCTTTCATTAAACATTTTTTATTTTGCACAGAATAAGTTATCTTATTTTTCCTTTTCTTTTCATTATTCAGTAAAGAATGCCTAAGGAGTAGAAGTATAGGAACTGTGGATGTGGCCAGGCATTAAGGAGTATGAGGAAATAGTTCTGGAGTTTGAGGGAGATAATTAGGATTCTCTGAGGACAGGAAGGAAAGCAGGCCTCCCTCAAACAATCTACGGGATACAGTAGGTATAAAAGAGGGATGGGAAGGAAAGGGGGGGAATTGTAGAATGTTTTAAGGGGAAGGAGATTGCAGGCTAAGGGCTCCATTCAGGATCAGAATTCAGGACAGGTGTCTGTGAGAAATTGGTACGAGTCACTGCAGGTAGAACAACCGAGGGAAAATAAGGAACAGGGAACTGTTGCTGAGAAGTGTGGAAGTAGGAGAAAAGGTAGGAAAGGGAAATATTTAGTGGATAGGAAAAGACGGGTGGAACAGGGTCATGGGATGGAGAAAAAGGAGGAGGATGTAGCTTCTCCAGTTGTCAGGAAAGATGCGACTGACCAGGAGGGGAAGGGATCAAATGAGGTGGGTAGGGTTGAGGTTCTGGTCATGGGGGTTCCATTGTTAGACATGTGGGGAAAGTGTGTGGAGGAAAGGGAACCAGCATAGTGTTGTCCAGGAATTAGGTTAAGGCAGATGTTGAAAGTAGGAGAGGAGAAGGAGGGAAAAGAGAAGGTGGTAGTGTTTCACGTTGGTATTAACAACGTAAGACAAGCAGGTATAAGTACCAACATAGTTGGGGATGTGTGGGATCTATTAAATGCAGCATGGGTGAAATTTAAAGAAGCGGAGATTATCAGTGGAACACTGTGTAGGAGGGATGCTGACTGGAAGGTGATTAGGGATTTAAATGAGATAATAGAGTGGGTATGTGGGGAAATCGGGAGTGAGATTTCTGGATTCTAATGGGAGATAGGGATCTGCGCTCAGATGGCCTTCACTTAAACCGCAGTGGTACGTATAAGTTAAGAAATGTGTTTATAAGGGTTATAGGGAGGTACATTCAGGGAAACAGGGTGGCCTAGGGAACGGTGATAAGGGAACAGGGAACTGGAAATCAAGTAGGGATGACATAAAAATGTTAGTGCTGAACTGTAGAAGTATTGTAAAGAAAGGAATGGAATTAAGTAATTTAACCCTCTTGGAGCCAGGAGCCGATCTGGTCGGCTGCTCACTAGCAGCTGGAAGAGGCCAGAGCTCCGCCTGCGCTCTACTACTGTAAAGTGCCAGGCCGTTTTTAGTAGAATTACGTGCATTTTAACATTCGCGTATATTTACCGGTGTATGTCAAATACCGGCAAGAAATTTTCTACACGTCGACTACATAAAATAAACAACTGATTTAGAGTGATATAAAGAATTATACAGTATTATAGTTGATATTATGGTTGTCGATAACGTTTACTTTTAGGAAGAGAGAAACATTTTCGCACTTTCTCTCTCAATATCTACTTTGAAAATATCATCTACAATACAAAAGAATATACATGATAATGTAGAATTTATTTCTAAATATAATTCTATAAAATAATTATTTTGAACGCGAAAAATAAAAATATAAAAAATTAAAATTCAAACGTATGTCCCTAATGAAAATAAGACAATTTTACTCACCGATAAAATTCATGTATATATCGATGAATGGCAAACACTTAAGATAAATTTTATATATGTGGACTAGATTGTATAAAAATAGTTGTTATTAAAAAGTGAAAAATAATAGTTGAGATTATAGTTTTTATTTTATCGGAAATCCCCTTTTCTAGTTTCATGTTTCAGTATCTATTTTTAAAAACATTTTACAATACAATACAATATGCGTAATTAAAACATCTATGGCACTAAAGCCTGATGGGCCTTGGTCTACTAAGCGACCGCTGCTCAGTCCGAAGACCTGCAGTTTGAGGTGACGCATAGTCAGTGAGACGAATTCTCTCGTTCATTATTCATGGTTTTCTAGACCAAGGTAGCTGTCTTAGCCTAAGATCTCTCCTCGATTGTCATCACTTAGGGTCACTTAGTTTGAGTGGACCTCGAACCAACACTCAGACCCAGGTAAAAATCGTTCATCTGTCCGGGAATTGAACCCATGACCTCCGAGTGAGAGGCAGGCACACTACACTTGACCCGTGGGGACCGGCATTTACGTAATGATAGAGAATTCATTTATGAACAGAATAATTGCTCTGAACGAGAAAAAGAAAAACAAAAAATGCAAACACAAATTTACTATGTCATTAGTAAAAAAGGAAAATGACAAAATAAATTTACTCGCCGAAAATTTTTGAGAAGAAGACTCGTCACCGCTATATAATGTTCAAAGTTTGAGACCACTGTTGAAGCACTTAAGCGTATTTACACTAACACTAATCACTTATCACTAACACTAATCACTTATCACTAACACTAATAGGAACAATAAAAAGCACAACGCAACATCATATAAAATCTGTGTTTTTTGTTCAAATAGAACTTTAAATATATTTTGTTTATTTAGGGCACTTATGAAGAGCCGCACATTTAGTATGCAGGCCCTTATCACACTTGATGCACACAGTTCGCGACCTCTTTCTCTGTTGCGAAGAGCTACGTGCAACGCACCGTCTTTCTAATTTACCTGACAAAAGTTTTACGCCACACACAGGAATATTCGTGATAATCTTTTGTCTATTCTCAAACCATTCAGCACTCAGAGATTCAATTATACTGGAGTAGAACTGGAGCCTAGTCATTTTCTTTCCGTTACAGTTTTCTAAATACATCAAATAAGCATTTAAGACCATTCTTGAAATTATATTGAATGCAACTTTTTTCCAGAATTTCAAATTTCTACGTTCATCCAAACAAAAATACACCATGTCATTTGTATCAATGCCGCCCATATAACGATTATAGTCTAAGATCACATTAGGTTTCCTCTTGGGTTGATTAATGTTTCTAGCAGTTGCAGGCACTTCTGTTTCTATTGCAGCTCCGCGTGTACTTATAACCACCACCTGATTTTTCTGAGATTTTTTCTGTTTGGATCCCACTAGTAAAATTGGCCCCTGTCTGAAATATTTATTACAAACTAATTTAAATGGCTTTTTCACAGCATCTGGTAGTCCCTTCCTGTTTCTTCGTATAGTGCCGGTAATAAATGTTCCAACTGAATATAAATGTTTTGCAAGGGGGATTGACGTAAAATAATTATCTGCGTAAACGTGAAAACCTTTCATAAAATAATTCCCTAGGGACATGAGTTTGGTCACTACAGTGTAGGCCAGTCCATTAATTCTGATTTCGTTTCTCTCTTCAGTGGATCTTGCTCCTCAGTAGATATAAAAACCAACACAATACTTACTAACTGCATCACACAACATCCAAAATTTTATTCCCCACTTGTGATGGTGCTTATTCGGCATGTATTGGAGTAGTTGTGTATGGCATTTAGTTCCAACTAAACTTTCGTCTATGGAAAGATGCTGATGAAGAGTATAATGATGTCTAAATAGCCTATTAGCATGATCTACAAGAGGCTGGAATCGAGCACAGGGATCATAGTTTGGGGAGCCAGGAGGAGAAAGCTTACTGTTGTCAACTAAATGAAAAAATTTCAAAATAAGCTGAAACCTATTCCTTGAACATTTCACCAAACCAAGGGGTAATGAAATGGTCTCCAGTACTCCAGTACGAAACAATGGTAGGTTTTCTTATCAGTCCCATATTCATGACGACAGCTATTAACGCCCTTATTTCATCAATTGTAGTGCATCTCCAACATTGAGAGCGGGAATTAGGCGACGGTTCATTACAAGTAAGGAGTTGGTCAGCGTAGCGATTGGTCTCTGTGACTATAAGGTTTAGCAGAGAAAAAGTGAAAAATAAATTGAAGTATGATATGGGCGGAGAATCAGGCGGAGGGGCATGTTTAGGGCCAGGAAGTTCCATGAACGAAACAGGAGGCTGAGGAACGTTGTCAGGTTCATTGGGAGAAATTTCCACAAAATGTTCTCCAGACACATCATCATCATCATCTTCGTCATCACAGTAGCTTTACTGCCATTAGAAACAAATAAACGCCTCTTCTTTAGTTGTGGTGATCCCGGGGGCGTGTCTGGTATAATTTCATCACTACTCTCTGAACTAAATTCACTATCGCTATCCGATAAATCACCCGTGTTCACTTCGCATTTTCCAAATATTCCATTAATTTATCGTCATCAACACCTGCTGAAAATATATCGCGTGATCCACTTGCAATTCTGCTGTCAAGAATCCACTCACTGCAAGGAGCAATCTTGTACTGACCGGTTAGCGGTATTTCTAAACACAGGAAACAACTCTTGTGAAAGCTAGAACACCCTCTTAGAAATTCCAAAGCAAGGTTAGGCACACAATAACTTGTAGCCCCTTTACTACAGGTTGTTACAAAAGTATGCGTGTCACTATAGACTGCCAAAAAATTATGTATATCATAGAATTTCCAGCCGGCCGATGTAATCGGCTCTGGCAACTTCCGCACGGATATTTAAAGGCCGATCTCATCGGCTCTGGCAATTTAAAGGATGGACGCTCGCAGTACCGCCTGGCTCCAAGAGAGTTAATAGATTTATACTTACCAGATATTGTAATAGGAGTTGAATCATGGCTGAGAAATGATATAATGGATGCAGAAATTTTCTCAATGAACTGGAGTATATCGTAGAGATAGGATAGGAATGGTAGGAGGGGGAGTACTCATTCTGGTGAAAGAAGAATTTGTAAGCTATGAAAAAGTTAAAGGATGACAAACATGAAATTCTAGGTGTAAGACTCATCTATAAGATAATAGGCAACTTGGTGTCTTTAGAGTGTACAGATCAGGAAAGGGTAGCGCTGACGCGCATTCAGAATTATTTGATAAGATAATCGGCTATGTGGGGAAACGATAAGGAAAGGAACGTGATTGTAGCGGGTGATCTCAGTTTACCAAATGTCAATTAGGAAGGTAATGCAAACAACAGGAAGCATGACCAACAGATGGCAAATAAGTTAATATGGGAAGGGCATCTCATTCAGAAAGTGATGGAACCAACTAATGGGAAGAATATTCTGGATGAGGTGCTGGTAAATCCAGATAGGGAAACTGAAGTAATAGATGGTATTGGTGATCACTAGACCTGGGATTTTAGGCTCTAAAACAATTAGTTTTAGGTTCCTAAAATAGGCTTTTAAAAGAGAAAATAGGCACCTAAAATATGTTTAAAAAATGTGTGGGTAGGCAGGAAATAGACTTTAAAATATTACAATATACACTTAAACTGTAACGTGATATTTTTTTACTTTAACAAACATGGTATCCCTATTCTTAACCAAAATAACTGAAAAATTAAGACAGAATAAAAAAGACATTCATCAAAAACAATATAAAAAAGGTCATGTGTCAAAAAAAGTTATGGATTATATGATACTGATCTAAAACCTTAATTCTAAAATCACTGTACCCAACTACAGCACTGTAGGCATCCAATAACGGTGTAAACACGAATGGAGTATGTGTTTATTATTTGTGAGGAGCATTCCTACAGTCTTGGAGACAGTTTTGTGACTCCATTGAAAGTCAACATGAAGCGGCAAGGCTTCATAAAATTCTAACCTTGGATGGAAGGGCAAGGCTGGGCTCATTGGAGTCACCTTCGGGTGGATATACATCCACAGAGGGGGAGTCCCTGAACTTATTGCTTGATGCCCACTTTCCAGGTTCAGCAGTCACGAATAGTGAAGTAGAATTGAGCGGATCCTTCAGACCCAATAGAAGTGGCTGGAAGGAAGCCGCAGAGATTGTTACCCCAAGAAGGGTGAAGTTGGCATTAGAATCTTTTGCCCCTTATAAAAGCCCAGGAATGGATGGGATCTTCCCAGCACTTCTTCAGGAAGCAGGCGCGGTCCTTATACCATACCTGGTCAGAATTTTTAGAGCCTGTCACATTATGGGGTACGTGTACCTCTTGTGGCGTCAGGCGAAGGCAGTGTACATACCCAAACCTGGAAGGTCTTCATATATTAGACCTAAGGATTATAGACCCATTAGTCTGTCTTTTCTTCTTAAGACCTTGGAAAGATTAGTGGATAGACATATCAGGGAGAAAGTATTAAGAGACTGTCCCCTGCATCCTCATCAACATGCATATCAACCAGGGAAGTCGGTTGAGACGGCACTACACCAGCTAGTTTCTGGGCTGGAGAGTGCCTTGGATCATCAACAACTTGCTATGGTGGTATTCCTAGATATAGAAGGGGCCTTTAACTACACATCTTTAGGCTCCATAGAACTTAGTCTAGAGAGAAGAGGAGTGAGCAGGATGCTCATAAAATGGATTATGGCCTCACTGCAGGGCCGTCAAGTTCTGTTCACCCTCAACGCAGTAATGTTGAGAGCTAATGTAAATGGGGTGTCCACAGGGAGGAGTATTATCACCAACATTATGGTATCTGGTAGTGGATGAACTACTTACCAGGTTAAATGTTGGAGGAATTTACGCCCAAGGCTATGCAGATGACATTAGCCTGATGGCGGTGGGAAATTTCCCCAGTACGGTTTCAGAGCTCGTACAGAGCTTCCTACGTAGGGTGGAAAGATGGTGCCACGACACGGACTTGTCGGTTAATCCCGACAAGATGGAGCTCGTGGTATTTACCAGGAGGAGGAGGAGGAGGCTAGACGGACTGTCAGAGCCTTTCCTTTTCGGGAAAAAATTAGTTAAGACAACCTCAGTTAAGTACCGAGGGGTAATCCTTGAGGCAAAACTGAGTTGGAAGAAACATACAGACCATAAGGTGGATAAGGCTCGCAAGATTATGTGGGCCTGTCGCAGGGCCGTCGGAAAGATTTAGGGCCTAGGACCTAAGGTGGTCCAGTGGCTCTATATTTCTATTGTACGGCCTACGATCTCCTTCGCATCTTTAGTCTGGTGGAGAGTAAAACTGTGACCACCAAGTTAAACAGTGTCCAAAGACTTGCGTGTCTAGGAATAACAGGGGCACTGGATACTACACCATAATGTACAATGGAGGCCATCCTAGGTCTTCCCCCCTTACATTTATATGTTAAGGAAATAGTGGGAATGAGTGCTTACTGCCTCTGGTCACTCGGAGGATGGTCCTTCAAGAATCCGAATAGAGGTCATGCCTCTATTCTTACAAGGCTTCACCAGACCTGCCCTACGACAATGATGATCGGGGACCTGATGAAGCCTAGTTTTAATTTGAATTGTAAGTTCTGAGCTTGATGCATGTATGTAAAACATTCTTTATTTGCGTTTCTATCACGTGCCATTGCATAAGATGTGCACGCAAGTTTTATAGGACGTAATCAGGGGGAAAAAATTGACATTTTCTAGAAACAAATGTATTTATTAAACAACACTTATTACATGTGATAAATTTCATCTTCGATTCTGTATTGAAGTAAATATAGTTAAAAATCTTTGCAAGAATTTACATGTATTTATCCACCTATTGAGTATAATAAAATACACACACACCACTTAAATGTTTTGTACAACATAATGTCTAAAGGACATATTTTGATCTATGTTAAGGTCATCTTCAGCTTGGCGCAAGGACATAAGCTACACATAAAAAACAGTGCAAACATATGGGTAAAAATGAGAAAGAAATCTTTTCAGTTTACAATAAAAGCACAATTTTACAAGGAAGGGGATTTAAAATGTTTGACATAATTTTATAATCTTACTATGATTAATATTGGTGATGATTTGACTAGAAATAACAGCCCAGAGTTGAATACAAGTGCTTGGTAGGAGGGGCATCTTTGGTATCAGTAGGCTATATTCAAGAGAAATATCTGATATGATCAATCATCAGTATTGGAATAGTGTGAAATTTAAATTCTGCTCTTCTTCAATGAGGATTAAATATGTTGAGCGGGTATCTGAAGGAAAAACAAAAATACCAAGTGTGAGAACGAGAAAACTTAAAGAAAAGGAGTGAATAAATAAAATGCCGTAACGTGTACTTGCTCACTCTCCTTCTGCTGTGTTGCGTAAGTTGTTCAGGTCTGGTTGATGTTGACCTTAGCACTGACTGGGGACTGCACAGAGATAATGTTCAATAAGGAAAATGGTAATGAGGGGTGGGGGGGATGAGTTGAAGGATGAGAAGCTGCACATGTATTGCTCGATGCAGCAGACTTGCTTATTTGCTGATTAACTTTTAGAACTCGCGTGGCGGGCCATGCCCAGCAACAAAATTATCCTGCACAGATCCTATGTCGGGTAATGCCTGACACAAATTTCTTCTCTGTGCAACTCCTTTGTAGGATTACACAAGCATAAATCACAGATAAGCCACTGCCATTTGCTGCCCACATGCAAGTCCATGCAAGTTTGTAAACGGGCATTGCTTAGCAACATGGCATCGTTCGAGGTGTACGAGGAGTAATTAGCGAGACTTTTGGACGAAAGTGATGTTGATTTGAGCGATAGTGGGAGCAATTTTTAATTAAGTGGGGATAAAGTTATTGTGGAGTTAGTTGTGTTAGTGAATTCAGTGACAAAAACCTCAATAAGGAGAAAATTACACAAAATGACAATGCTTGTACGTGTACTGACGGCTGGAAGAATTGCAGTGACTCAGATTTTGACTTCAATCGAATCCCATTCATAGATACATCTGGTTACAAACCACACCATGGGACTAAACCTAAGTGACGTCGATTCTTTTCAATTATTCATTACTGACAGGTTATTGATGGAAATTCTGCATGAAAATAACCAGTATGCCATTGTAAATATTTAGAATGTTTTGCCCCTAACTGGTCGTTCACACTTCATTTGTCATCTACAGAAGAAAAGTAATGACTGCAGTTTTCAGTTACGAGAAGTGAAGGGACGACAGTATGAGATAGTGTTGTGCTGTAATGCATGGGCAAGAAAGCCTGGATTACATCCTGGCGGGTGTGTTGAGAAGTTCCACACAAAGCACAATTACTGATGAAAATGTGACAGATAATTTCAGGGTTAAAAATGCTGAACATAGCACCTGAGTATTGTATTATATTTATTTTGTATTTGTTTTTATTTGATTTTTATAAATATGCTGTCCATATGTTTGCTCAGTCACTTATCCCTATGTTTGCAGATTTTTAAATGGACCTAGAGAGGCAAGTGTGCTCAGAAAGAAATTGAGGGCTAAGGGTTAAGATCTCTTTCAGTTATTACATCAACAAGAATGTTAGTATTTTCTTGAATTTTGTTGAGATTGTGAGATTGTGAATGGGATTCAATTTTTTATATAGATTTATGTGAATATTTACCAGAATCTGTGTGTTTGTGTGTAAATATAAAATAGTTTTGTCTGTACATTGCTCAGAATTTAAAAAGAATGGTATTTCTCTATCGGTCATGTCCACAGTAACAAGGCAATAACATTTTTACTTTCCCATTAAAAAAAATCTGTCTCTGTACACATCACAAGAAAATGGCTATAGAGAGTTTAATGAAAATCGTTATATAGAGTCGGACAATAAGAAACTACGGTCTAAGCTATAAACAATGTTATTCACTCTGGATGAAATGGTAGGAAGGTGCCTAAAATTTAATTTTTAAATACCTATGCCATTGGTCGTATTGAAAAGTACTACATATCAAAAGTTACAGAGAATACAATTTCCGATCATTTATGTTTTATTCATTTTTACCGTACCGACTATGATAAAAGTGGTATTTAATAGTCAGAAGAAAAGTCAATGTTAAGGCCACAATATGGAAAGCTCAAAAGTTGATCAACAATAACATTACATTGACCATTGTTTGTTGTGATATTCTTTCTCTTATGCTGCCACTCATCTCCAATAGATGGGATTATTGCTGCGTACAGAGTATAACAGCCTGCCTGAATATTGGCAAGAAATAGCTGGGGAGTTAGATAAGTTTCTTCTTTAGCATGTCATTCCTCTGGTTCATTCATTTTCTGATACTGCTGGTATGCAACAGACTGGTTCATAGTATTCCAGCTATTGGCAGAGGCTCACTTACGACCTGGTCTAGAATTACAATTTCGGCCTATTCCAAATTATAGCACCACAGTTCACTAAACTCAAAATTCAACCCTGAAAAGAGCCATTTCTTAAGAAAAGCTTCTTCCTCTTCACTTTTATTGAATTCTATATTCATTTTATTCCAAACTAGCTGATGTACCCGTGCTTCGCTACAGAATTCTACATTGTAGGCCTATACAGAATTGTAGGTTAGGTGGTGGACACATTGTGAGCAAGACTGTAATAAATTGTATAACTATTAACGTTACCCTAGAAACACGATGGAGAAATCACCAAACGCCTTTTCTCATATGAAGACTGGGTTAGAGAATTTTCATTGTAATGATAGGCCTACTTGCCTGCCATCACTCACAATCATTTTGGGGAATTTCATTATAATGGCAGATACTTACTCTCCACCTGCCTGTTAACTTCCTCACAAAAAGACTGTCTTAGTGGTTTTCCCAACTGAAATGAAGAGGTCATTACAATGACGTCAGTAGGATTGGCGCGAGTAAAAGGAATGCTTTCACAAATGAAAAACCACACACTTTCTCACTTTAAACGAACAGTACTACGCTGCCGATCTAACAGTCCAAAGTTCCTGAGCTGGAATGACCAGGCCGCAGACAGCCGTGATATGTGAACACTCTGTCTTTTTTCGTGGCGGGGGGGGGGGGGGGGAAATAGTGGAGAGTCCCAGGGCAAAAACTATGCCCTTTTACTAATATGTTTCCTAGGAGTACCCGATGAGTTGGAAAATCTCGGTTCACTACACTGGCGGCGGGAAAATCTGTTGGAGACAAATTTTACCTCCAAGCCAGAGGAGAAACTTCACTGTTAATTTGGAATAAAATGAATGTAGAATTTAAAAACAGCGAAGAGGAAGAACCTCTTTTTAAGAAACGGCTCTTTTAATGCTTAAATTTTGAGTTACTTAGTGAATTGTGGTGCTATAATTTAGAATATGCCTTAATTGTAATTCTAGACCAGGTCATACTACTACCAAGTGAGCCTCTGCCGTAAGTGTACACACTGCTCATTCAAAGCAGCACGTCAGAGTAGAGATCGAATAGCTGAAATACTATGATGAATCAGTGTGTTACGTACCAGCAGTACCGGTATCAGAAAATGTTTGAACCAGAGGAATGACATGCTAAAGAAGAAAGTTTTCTAGCTTCCCTATTTCCTGCCAATTTTCAGTCAGGCTGTTATACTCGGTACGCAGCAGTAATCCCTTCTATTGGAGTTGAGCGGCAACATAAGAGACAAAGAACATCACAACAAACAAGAATCAATGTTATGTTATTGTTGATCAATGTTACGCGCTTTCAATATTGTAGGGCTTCACATTTAGTTTTCTTCCGACTCTGAAATACCACTCTTATTATTGTTGGTAGGTTAAAGTGAATCAAAACATAAATGGACGGAAATTGTACTCTCTATAACTTTTGGTATGTAGTACTTTTCAATTGGAACAATATTAACATAGGTATTTAAAAAAGAAATTTTAGGCACCTTCCCCTAAACTACAATTTTATCCAGGGTGGATACATTTGTTCAGAACATAGACTATATTTTCTTATTCCAGACTCTATATACCAATTTTCATTAAGTTCTGTTTCCCATTTTCTCGTGGCTCGGCGTTGACATGGACTTAGCAACAAAAATACGAATTCTTGAATATCTTTGTTATCAAAGCTGGTATGGTAACAATGTATGACATAAATGATTGGAAATTTAATTCTATAAAGCTTTAGTTATGTAGTATTTATCGATAGGACCACTAATAATATAAACATTTGAGAATAACATTTTAGACCTTTCCCTAAACTACCATTTAACTCGGCGTGAGTAAAATTTTATAACCTAGATTGTAGCGGCTCATCCCCCGACTTCACATACCGATTTTCATTAAATTCTCTTCAGCCGTTTTCTCGTGGTGCGTGTACATACATAGACAGAAATTACGGAAATGTAAAAAGTGCATTTCCTTGTTACTATGGACATGACCGATACAGAAGTACCATTCTTTTCAAATTCTGAGCAATGTACAGACAAAACTCTTATTTTATATAAGGTAAGGGGGGCAAATAAGGCCCACTTACAGATAGACTGTCGTTTGCCCTTAAAGTAACAGAGATATAACAATTTGTTTCAAATAAAAAATGTTCTTTGATATATCTTTTCACCAGATATCACAAATAAATAATTGTAAATACGTCCGTGGTTCCCACATAGGTTAATTATGTAATTGGGCCTTATTTCCTGCTCTAACATGTAATAAGGCCCGCAGTGGAAGAGTACCTTATCCTCATCTCTATGGGCAATTAAGAGGTCAAATTGGAAGAGGAAATGGCATGTTTTGTACATAAGAAGTTTTAAAAGACATGTTCATTAATTCAAAAATATTTATGTTGAATTTTTAAAGTTGAAAATGTAACATGGAACATTTCACCACGCCAAGTAAGGAGATCAGAATTTTCCTCTTTAAAAGTTACAGGAAACATCATTTCCTCTCATCTTACTTCGAAAAACAAAGCTAATGTGCTTTAAAAACTAATCATAACCACTAAATATAAAATTCTTGAAATTGAAATCACACAAACATTCAAAAAACACTTAATTTTCAGACAGTCATTTTTAACTTGTTCTTTCACTTATTTAAAAAACTAATTTACTTTAAGATAACATGTAATTCTGCATGAAATAAGAGTCTTTGATGTTTTGAAAACCAAGTCTGAAAACAATTTTCCTTGTCGTTTAAAGTCAGTCCAACAAACACTTCATCTCTTCTCTTGTTAATTCAGTAACAGTCACTGCGAGTGGTGCAGCTGAAATCTCAAATAGGAGTGAGTGGCTCCTGACGCTCCGCTGGTGGTATGGCCACATGCATTTGCTAACGCAGGTTTGAGTTTCATCTATGCCACCACACAACGCAACGCTCCGCTCGCCACTTGCACTGTGGCCGAAGCCTAACGCTTCCCTTGGTTTTTTGACCGAAGCCGCTACTCACAATTATTCTCACAACACTGGGATAATGCCATTCCAGATCTCCTGGCCTCCTGGCTTTTCTAAATTACGTGCCAAACGAATCCAGACCGATGAGCTAGCACGCTACCCTGAGATCACCGCGGTAGTCTTTAATACAAAAGTCATGTGTAAGAACATGTCTTTGACTTAAAATTCAGATCAATACCAATGTGTACACTGGATAAAAAATATAAAATTGTTTACTTATTTAAAATAATCTTAGTCTATTTTATTTGTGAAACTTTACGACTTAAAATAACATTGGGTTAACTAATTTTTGTATTAAAATGAAACTAAACCTTTCGTAGCAGCTGCAGGAAATAAGGCCCACACGTTGCAACATGTGGGCCTTATTTCGTGCATCGTGTCCTTGAGGGTTTTCGATTCCATAATCTTGTGTTCTTAACCAAATTTGGTAAAATGTACACCTTTTCATTACTTATTTAATGCACTATTAAATACATATTGTTTTAATGCTATCCTAGCACAAACATTCCCTTTTTTACTTCCTTTTCCAAAGAAAAGTTATTAAAATGAGATCAACTCCCCTTCTTGGGTCTTGACTCTGGCCTAACCAAATACTGAGCGGGGGCTGAGTTCTCACATTCTTCAACAGGTAACAGCCATAGACGGTAAGCAGATGTGTAGGTTCACTACTGACCAAAGAAGCGGCAAATACGAAAATCAAACAGTGGGCCTTAATACCTGCTGGGCCTTATTACCGCAACCTACCTTATATAGATTAGCAGCAAAGAGGGGTTTCTCCTTTGGATTGGGGGAAAAATTTGCCACCAAGTCAGATAGTTTGTTTCCCCCTTCCCGCCAGTGTAGTAAATTGAGATTTTCTGACTCATCGGGTACCCCTATTAAACAGATGAGTAAAAAGGCATAGTTTTTCCCCTGGGACTCTACAATTCGCCCCTCCTCCCCAAATTAGTGTGTTCACGGTTGTCTATGGCCTGGTCATTCCAGCTCTGGAACTTTGGACCTTTGGATCGGTAGCATTGTACTGTTCATTAAAAGTGAGAAAATGTGTGGGTTTTCATTTGATTGAGTATTTTTTATGATAGCAGTGCTTTTAATCGCGACATTCCTATTGGCATCATTGTAATGGCCTATGTTGATTTCACTCATAGCTGAAAACTTCCTGTGTTTAGCTGCATTTAAATGTTCTTTATAATGGACTAGAAAATTCCTTTGGATAATCACATTGAATACACAGTAACTTATAGATCCCTGATTGTTTATATTTATTAGGTTTATTAAGAGTACTCATGTTACAAATTAGTTTGGAGGTGGTGTTTTTTGGTTCTGAAAGCGATGTTGGTTTTTTTCAGGGTATTAGAGATTCGGTACATAGTATTATTAAAAGTAAAGGCAACAAATCTTTTTTCTCTTTTATTTTTTTAGCGTGGTATTATGTTGATCTCTTCCTTGTAAACATTTTTGACATGGGGATGTTCAGAACTCCATGTATCATGCCGTAAAAAGTGGACTTTTCTTTGGGTTCCAGGGTGGGGTGAATCCTCTCTGATCGTATTTGTCTGAGTGGGCTTCCTAAAAATTTCAGTGATGGTTGTCACATCTCCTGATTCTAAGATCAATAAAGTTTAGAGTTCTATCCGTTCTGTGGAAGGGCTATTAGGCAATGCCATTTGGTTGATAAGAGAGGCATGGGAGAGTTTGAAAAAAAGCAATTATGATAATGGAAAATTGAAAATAAAAATGTGAACTGAGTATGGGATCGGTCTAAATCAGTTGTCGTGAAGTGTAAAAACAGGTGTGTACCTTTAAAAGTGGTAAGGATCCATTGTATTAAAACAGGGAAATAAGGAGATTATGAAGGAGGTACAGATTAGAAAGAAATAGTTGGGAAGGGTTGCAGGAGTAAGGAGAAATTGAAGCAGCATACTAGAAAATTGAATTTATCAAAAAAATCCACAAAGGATAACATTATGGCAAACATAATTGGCAGCCATATGAATTTTAGGTAGCGGTAGAAGGATATGTATAGACTAGCAAAATACCCGTGCTTCGCTACGGTATTATACTGAAATTTATAATTGAATGCTTATTTTTTTTAATATAATCCGCTGAAATTCACGATCTCGCTCGTTTTCTGAGAGAATCCACCAAAATTCGCGATCTGACTCATTTTCTAATAGATTACAGCAAGTTTCCTCCCATTTTTCAATCTTTCTTACCAGCAATCTATTTTGTACTTCCCGGGCTAGGTCCAGGTATTCCATCTGGTCAGTTGGGTCTCTAAATCTTCGCCATCTTTTCCTATAAGCATTTTTTTAATATGGATCAAATCCTTCAGGAGATCCGGCGTGGTGTCGTCTTGGGTGCCTTGGCGGTACTGAACCTGCGGCCGGACTGCATTCTTAGTCATTACCCATCCAGGACCAGTTTCCAGCGCATTTGACGACAGTCCAGAACATTATTATTATTATTATTATTATTATTATTATTATTATTATTATTATTATTAGATGTTCTGGACCCCACAGCAAGATGCAAGACCGCTACTTGGCGGTAAATTACATCTGCTGCCATTGTCATTGTTGACAATGTGACCAGCACCATTGTCGCGCGTAGGCAAGTGTGCAGGATTTCTGGCGATACGAATGACATACTTATGTGCATTATTGATTTTATTATAGAGGTGAACAATTTGACGGTCAATCTCATTCCTATCGTTTATTTCAAATGTGTTTACATTTTTATTTATATGCCAGGAGAATCTACTGTAATCTAAGAACGTTCTCCGAAGGAAAAGATAGCTTTTGAAAACGAACCCAGGAAAGATTAAAAATGATCGGTTTATGATCGATCAGAATAAGTACATCGAAAATCTACAGCCTATTTCCAATCATTCGATAGGGTCAGGACTGGAATGAACAAAGCCCCATCTAGCGGCGACAATAGGAATTGTGCCACTGCCAAAGCACTCCTCTGGGACAATGATCGATGAATGACAAATGAAATGAAATATTGGGCAGTGTTGCTGGAATGAATGATGACAGGAAAAACCGGAGCATCCGGAAAAAAAACCTGTCCCGCCTCAGTTTTGTCCAGCACGAATGTCAAATGGAGTGACCGGGATTTGAACCACGGAACCCAGCTCTGAAAGGCTGGTGCGCTGCTGCCTGAGCAACGGAGGCTCCTTACAAGTATATTATCCTTTTACACCCCACCACCGTTAAGTTTATTTACCCCCCCTCCAAAAAAAATTAAAAGAAGGCGTGTTTCTTTATGTTTAAAAGAGATTCCAAACACCAATGTTCACGTCTATTACCTTCAGTTTTGAGATATACTGTAAGTATCCCCATAAAAATAATTCACTTTTTTCCACTTCCTTACACCCCCCCCCCCCCCCACCAAGTGAATTTTCCAGCAAAAAATACTTTTTTCTTTAATAGTAAAGGATCTTCTAAATACCAATTATCATGACTCTAACTTCTTCAGTTTTTGATTTGTGTCCTCATGAAAGGAATTCAACCTCCTTTTCACTCCCGCCCCCCAAGATGGTTTCCCCCCCAAAACACACTTTTCTTTGTTTTTAAAGGAGATCAAAATACCAATTTTCACGTCTGTAACAACTTTAGATTTTATTAGATGTATGTATTGTTATACAATTAAGTCAATTTTTCAATTCTTTCACCCCCCCCCCCCCCCCTCATTGGATTTTCCGAGAATACGTGTTTCTTTACTTTTAAAGCAGATTCCAAATATCAATTTCACATCTGTAACATCTTCATTTTTGAGATCAGTAGCCTAATTAAAAGATTCAACGCCATTTTCAGTCATTTACCCCCCTCCGCCCAAGTGGTATTTCCGAAAACTAAAAGTACACGTTTCTTTATTTTTAATAGAGATACAAAATACCATTTTTCACTTCTGTAACATGTTAACTTTTTTGAGATATACTGTAGAAATTCTCATTTTAAAATTTCACTCCTTTTTAGTTCCCCTTAAGTGGAGTTTCCAAAAACAAATACTGAGCTCGATAGCTGCAGTCGCTTAAGTGCGGCCAGTATCCAGTAATCGGGAGATAGCGAGTTCGAGCCCCACTGGCGGCAGCCCCGAAGATGGTTAACGTGGTTTCCCATTTTCACACCAGGCGAATGACGGGGCTGTACCTTAATTAAGGCCACGGCTGTTTCCTTCCAAATCCTAGGACTTCCCTCTCCCGTCGTCGCCAAAAGACCTATCTGTGTCGGTGCGACGTAAAGCTAAACCAAAAACAAATCACCTATGTTTCTTTACATTTACAGGAGATTCCAAATACCCACTTTTTACGCCTATAACATTTTACGTTTCGCAGATATTCTGTAGATAAAGTCTTTCAAAAAATTCACCCCAATTTGTCACTCCTGTTTAACCGCCATTAATTGGATTTTCCAAAAGTAAGAAAAAAAAAAATACCTGTTTCTTTATTTTTAAAGGAGATCCCATATACAAATTTTCAGGTCTGTAATATCTTCAGGTTCTGAAATATAAGTAGCCTCATTAAAAGCATTAAACTCCTTTTTCACCCTTTTCCACCCTTCCTATTGGGATTTTCCAAAAACAAAATAAATATGTTTATTTTTAAAGGATATTCTGAATACAAATTTTTACATCTATAAACTTTAAAAGTTTTTAGATATAGATACACTCATTTTAAAAATTCGCCCCCTTTTCACTCCCCCCCCCTCGCCATTAATTGGATTTTCCGGGAACAAAAAGTACATGTTTCTTTATTTTTAAAGGAGATCCCAAACACTAATTTTCAGGTCTATATCTTCAGGTTCTGAAATATAAGTAGCTACATTAAAGGCATTCAATCCCTTTTTCACCCTTTTTCACCCCTCCTATTGGGATTTTATGAAAACAAAATACGTGTTTCCTTATTTTTAAAGAAGGTTCTAAATACCAATTTTCACATCTGTAAACTTTTAAAGTTTTGAGATATACACTCATTTTTCTTTTTTTTCAAAATGGCGCCCGGTAATGACGACGTAGTGTTTTATTCTCCGAGTAAATTAACCGTAAAATGTGACGAAAAGTGCGGAAAATGTCGAAAATTAGTGAAAAATGGAATGTTGTGTGATTCATGTGATCGATGGTGGCATTATAAGTGCGGAAATTGCCCTAGAGACGTAAAAACTAATGAAAATGTTGACTGGATTTGTGAGCAGTGTGTTCGGAATGTTGTTGTTGGGGACGGCGTTGACGAAGCACCGAAAACAGTCGATGAGGAATATAAAAGTGCATTAGAAATTATAAACATTCTAAAAAAGGACAATGAGACTCTTAAAGTTGAAAATCAAGAATTAAAAGAAAGACTGCGATCGCTAGAATTTGGGACTGACCATTCTTCGAGTGATATACCGGTACAAGTAACAAACTCGAGCACGTGGTGTCAAGTAGTTCGTGGATGGCCGGCTAAGAAGAAATCTACAACTGAATTTCCGGAAATAAACATTAGAAATAGGTTTTCTGCCCTAAATAATTTAATCCTGGAAGAAAGTGATCGCGCGCGTGAAACCAAATCATCGCGATCCGTTGCCGTGCCGAGTTTGAAATTTAGGCCTAGAATTCAGATTCAAGACCCAGTTAGGCCTAAATCAGCGAAGGTAGCTGTGTTTGGTGATAGCCAAGGAAGGGGAATTGCGGGAGTGATTAACGACGAGAATATAGCAGCAACCGGAGAAATATATCCAGGAGCTTCTATCAGCAGGGTTGTGGAAAACGTAGAAGCAGCAACTAGGAACTTCGGGAGCGGCGATGCAGTGCTTATCATCGGTGGGACGAACGACGTAGCTCGCGACGACGCCAAGAATGTAAGATCACAACTTAAACATACACTAGGGAAGCTGACCCACACTAACGTTTTTGTAGTGAACGTGCCCCACAGGCATGATTTGAGTAGAGATTCGTGTGTGAACATTGAAGTGGACAAGGTCAATACAGATATTGTTAAAATTTGTAAACATTTTCGGAATACTCAGGTTATTGAATGCAGCAGTTTTGAGAGATACTGTTATACAAAACATGGCCTCCATCTAAACAATTCAGGTAAACGAAAGATAGGAAATATTGTTCTAGATTTTATTAATCTTAAGATATGTACTGTAAAACAGGCAACTCCCTTGAGTTATAATACTGACCAGGAAAACTAGCAGAAAGAGCCAGCTATCCTTCAAGCTGGCTCAGTCAACTAGAAAAAGAAACTCAGGATAGTAAGGAATTTCAAGTTACCCAATTGCAACAGTCAAGTTTTAGGGAGGAAGGGGGTCTGAGATTGCTCTTGGTAAACTGTCAAAGTGTAGTAAATAAACAATTAAAATTCGGTACATTGATGGAATCTTATGAGACTGATGTGGTGATAGGAGTGGAATCGTGGTTGAAAGAAGGGGTGGGTAATAGAGAAGTATTTCCAGAAGGGTACACAGTCTATCGTAGAGACCGAGGAGATAAAAAGGGAGGGGGGGTGTTTATTCTGGTGAAGGAAACTTACTGTTCACATGAATGGTTTACCGATGAAAGGGATGGAATATTAGGGATAAAATTAGTTTGTGATAATATGAAGGAGGTGGGAATTATAGGAACATACAGGCCTGGAAGAGAGGAAAGAGACATGGAAATCTTTGAAAAAATAATAGATTATACTTGTAAAAACAATAATAATGATATGGTAATAATTGGGGGAGATCTAAATTTGCCTGAAGTTGAATGGAAAGGAGCTGCAAGTGAAGCCCATGAACAGAAACTGGCAAATAAGTTAATTTGGGAGGGAGGATTTACACAAGTAGTACAAGAACCGACTCGTCTCAATAACTTACTAGATGTATTCTTGGTTAAACCATGGGAAATTGTTGATAAAACTGAGGTAATTGAAGGAATAGGAGACCATAAGGCTGTAATAATGGATGTAGGACTCGTACCAAAAAGGCTTAATAAGAGGGTTACACAAGACAAGAAATTGTACAGAAAAACTAAAGTTGATGAATTTGGGACTTACCTTAACTCACAATTCAGTTGTTGGATAAGTGAAGGGAGTAACGTGGATACACTTTGGGCTAAATTTAAAGGAATTATTTGGGAAGGAGAGAAGAGATCTGTACCTGTTAAGAAGGGTAAAATGACCTCAGACCCTGTTTATTATACAAGGGAAATAAGAAAATTAAAAAGAAAATGTAGAATAGTAAACAGGAAAATCAAAGAGGGTAGGGAGAGTAGAGAAACTAGAAAACAGCTAATGAGGGAACTGAATAGAGTGAAAAAGGAAGCAAAAGAGAATTATATGAATGGCATACTTCAAGAGGGTAATGACCACAAAGGGAAATGGAAAAAGCTGTATTCATATATCAGGAATCAAAAAGGAAAAGGAATCCAAATTCCTACAATGGTGGGAGAAGGGGGTGAACACTATTTAACAGATACTGAGAAAGCAAACCTCTTTAGTAGGGAATTTAGAGATTCAGTAGATGATTGTCAAGAGTTGGAAACCGAAACAGAAGATAGAGAGGGAGAGAGACAGAGGGAAACAAGAAGCTTCTCATTCACAAACGAAGATATTTTCAGAGAAATCCAACTGCTTCAGCAAGGAAAAGCAGCAGGGAGTGATCAAATTACTGGGGAGGTATTAAAGACAATGGGGTGGTACATAGTGCCTTATTTAAAATTTCTCTTTGACTATGTCATAAATAATAGTGTAATACCAAAGGAATGGAAGGAATCTATAATAATACCAATTTATAAAGGAAAGGGTGATAAAAGGAAACCAGAGAACTACAGACCAATCAGCCTGACCAGTATAGTTTGTAAAATTCTGGAGAGTTTAATATCGAAGTACATCAGAGGGATATGTGATGATAAAAATTGGTTCATGAGGAGCCAGTATGGATTTAGAAAGAAATTTTCTTGTGAGGCACAACTGGTGGGATTTCAGCAGGACATATCAGATCAGTTGGATTCAGGAGGCCAGTTAGATTGCATAGCCATAGATCTTTCCAAAGCCTTTGATAGAGTGGAACATGGAATATTATTAAAGAAATTGGAGGGAATAGGATTGGACGTAAGGGTTACACGTTGGATAAAAGCATTTCTAAATTCAAGGGTTCAGAAAGTCAAAGTAGGAAATAATGTATCTCAGGAAGAGAAAGTTTGGAAGGGAATTGCACAGGGTAGTATAATCGGTCCGTTACTTTTCTTAATATACGCAAATGATTTAGGGAACAATATAACATCAAAAATAAGATTATATGCAGATGACATAATTGTTTATAGAGAAATAAACAACATTGAGGATTGTTCAGAATTACAAAGGGACCTTGAAAGTATCCAACAATGGGTTGAAGAAAATAATATGAAGGTTAATGGAGGCAAATCAACTGTTACAACTTTTACAAACAGGAGTTTTAAAACTGAATTTGAATATACTTTGGATGAGGTAGTTATCCCAAAAATGGCAAGTGCAAATACTTAGGTGTGAGATTTGAATGTAATTTGCACTGGAAGGGTCATATTGATGACATTGTTGGGAAAGCATACAGATCATTACATGTCATAATGAGGCTACTTAAAGGATGCAACAAAGAATTAAAAGAAAAAAGTTACTTGAGTATGGTTCGTCCATTATTAGAATATGCAAACAGTGTTTGGGATCCTCACCAAGAATACCTAATAAAAGAAATAGATAGTGTGCAGAGGAAAGCAGCAAGATTTGTAACAGGGGATTTCAGGAGAAAGAGTAGTGTATCAGAAATGTTAAAGGAACTTGGGTGGGAAACTTTAAGTAAGAGAAGGGAGAAAACTAGACTTACAGGATTATATAGAGCCTATACAGGAGAAGAAGCATGGGGAGATATCCGTGAGAGGCTTCAGTTGGAAAATAATTATATCGGCAGGACTGACCACAAATATAAAATTAGAAGGAATTTTAGCAGAAGCGATTGGGGTAAATTTTCATTCATTGGTAAGGGTGTGAAGGAGTGGAACAGTTTACCAGGGGTAGTGTTTGATCCTTTTCCAAAATCTGTACAGATATTCAAGAAGAGAATAAACAGCAACAGAGAAAATAAATGAAATGTTAGAGGGCATTCGACCAGTGCAGGTTATTGTATATAAAAAAAATGTGTGTGAATAAATTATTTCCATCCCCTGGTCTAAGGAGTTTGGACAGCCAAAGTAGGGGACTGCCTGTAGGGGTGAAGTACAGTGGGGACTTCGAGGGCCCTGGGACCGCTACGGTAGCTGTGAAGGCCCTTCAGGAACTCTGAAAAGTGGTGGCAAAAGGGGCTCTGGTTAAGACGCAGCAGGTCGTTATGCTACTTAGGATCCAGAACGGGTAAAAAAAAAAAAAAAAAGTAAATAAATAAATGCAATGTAAATATTAATGTTATACCAGTTGTATAGTATCATTTGAAGTAATTCCACATACTGTATATCAGTTGACTATATTTGTAAGTAGGACAGGATATATTATAAGTAGAATTTTGTAAACAATATAAATTTATTAAGGATGAGCTGTGTGTTTAATAGAAAACATTGTTAGCGTAAATTGTATAATATTGTATTATAGGAAAAATTTTCTTCTCTTGTTAATTTAATATTTAGTGCTTGACAATAATGTATTTTAGTGTACCATTTGCCACCGAGGTAGACACCTCATTTGCAAATAAAGAGATTTTGATTTGATTTTTTTTGATTTTAAAATTTCAGCCCCCTTTTCACCCCCTTAGCAATGGAATATCCAAAACTTCTCTCATAGCGAGCACCTACATCTTAATATGAATATATCCCCAAAATTTCATTACTTTATGTCCAGTAGTTTTGGCTCGGCGATGATGAATGAATCAGTCAGTCAGTCAGGACAAGTTATAGGCAGAAACAGGTTCCGGGAAGGGTATTCTAAAGATCATTAATGAACAAGGAGACTGTATATGTGAGGACTTACAGAAGGCAGAAATATTCTGTCAACAGTAGGTAAAGGAATTTGGGTATAAAGTTACTTTCCAGATAGAGGAGTCTAATACTGGCAAATTACTGAAATTTACATATGATGATACACATCTACAAAAAGATACAAAAGTTGAAAGCTAGAAAGGCATCTGGGGTTATAAGAATTCTGGGGATATATTTAAGGCTATAGGTTGGGATATAGTGTCGTATCTGAAATACTTAGTTGATTACTGTTTGCATGAAGGTGTGATACCAAATGATGGAGAATTGTAATAGTACCATCATTGTACAAGGGAAAGGGTGACAAACATAAAACAGATAATTACAGACCAGCCACCATGACATACGTTGTTTGTAAACTCTGGGAAGCATTTTTTCTGATTATATTAGGCACATTTGCAAAATTACTAACTGGTTTCATATTTCATGTTTAGGAAAGATCATTCTCGTGAAGCTCATCTTGCAGGATTCCAGTAAGATTGGCAGATTAGCAGATACTTTAGATTCAGGTGTCGCTATTGGCCTATCCAAGGCTTTTGAATGGGTACAACATGGAAGATTACTGATAAAAATGAGGGCTATTGTACTAGACAAAAGGGCTGTTGAATAGGTGACTTAAATTTCTAGAAAATTAAACCCAGAGAATTAGAGTAGGTGAAGTGTTATCTGATCCTGTAATGATTAAGAGAGGTGTCACACAGGGTAGTATTATTGGACCATTTTTAGTGCTATATATATATAGTCGGTACTGTAAAACTGAATAAAACATAATGATCAGAAATTGCATTCTCTATAACTTTGTTATGTAGTACTTTTCGATTGGACTGATAACATATTTAAAAATTAAATTTTAGGCGCCTTACCCTAAACTACCATTTCATCCAGGGTGAATAAAATTGTTTATAACTTAGACCAGGGCTGTCCAACATTCGTTTCTGCACGAGCACATTCTCATTATAACTAAGGGTATGCGGGGGCCAGGTACGATTCCACTAATTCGACTACTGTTATCAGTACTGCAACGAATATATAATAATATTAAAAATTATATGAAAATATATTTACACTCATAATTAATGATAAATCTGGTACAGCATGCTCGCTGCAAGTTGAGGAAAGTCTGTGTAACTGGAACAGGCTGCTCTTAACGCGTCATCCACGTGAGAGTCTGTCAGGCAGGATCGGTATTTGTTTTTGTTTTTTATTATGTTCATAGTCGAAAACGCGACTTCACAAAGATAGGTTGAACCAAAACAAGATTGCATCTTCAGAGCAACACTGCGGGTAATGGGATATTTTTTACCGTTCATCAGAGTCCAGGAGGATTTCAAAGAAAGGTCTGACTGAAGGCTTAAAATTTCCATTTCTAATTCTTCAGGATTATAATTTTCGAATATTTCACACACCCTCCCCCCAAGCTCACAAACGTCAATAGAAGCGAAGGGATTATTGACAAACATGATCACTGGTTCAAGCATTGAAAACTGGCTAAATCTGCTACCAAATTCGGACCCAAGAGTTTCAAGATGTTTAGCAAGATGCTTAAAGTAAATACGAAATTTTAATATTCCACCTTCTCAATACTAAAAAATCATTTGATGTTTTACAAAAACTTTACAATGATATTAATAGGTACTAGTTTCGGTCCACTGTGGACCATCATCAGCCTAGCCAAATTACAACAGTAAAAGACATAGTGATAAAATAAAGTAAAATGTGGAGAAATGAGAGAGGATCTAGAAGGATGGGATGGTGGTGGAATGACAGACAAAAGTGAAAAACCGCATTGGACAATCTTCTTCCAATCAGTTGAAGATAAATTATTTATAGACTTAACCAAGAAACAACATACTTTGGATAATAAATTGGAGAAATTAAAGAGATCCAAATCACGAGATTATCAAATTAGACGCAATAGTAGACCAGCAGACAATCGTAACAATTTTCATCCACCCGTAATCAACCTATCCAATACTCCCCTAAATCCAAATGAAGAAGGAATTTTAGCCAAAGGACCGAAACATAACTGGCCCGATTTCAACACAACCAATTCAATTATTACAATGATAACAGAATCGGAATTAGCTATCTCTAAAACGCCTTTAGACACACAAGATGAATTAAGATATGACATCAAAAAGAAACTTAACATCCTTTTTCGCAATAATTCACCTAATTTTCCTGCCAATTCTAATAATAGGAATGTACAAACCGATTTGAAGTTCCTGCACACCCTAAATAAAAAAATTAAGGACAACGACCTAATTGTGACCAAGGCCGATAAAGGCAACACGACCGTAATCATCGATAAGAATGAATATATCAGTAAAACATCAGACTTCTTTAAAGATAGTTCCTTTTCCATAATTAAAAAAGACCCCACACAAAAAGTCCAAAGACTCCTTAAACAAACCTTAAAAAACTCCTCCTTCCTACTCACTGAACATGAAAAAAGCCAGCTTATAAGTGTGAACCCTGAGCTTCCTACGGTTAGAGCTCTTCCAAAAATTCATAAGGCAGGTGCTCCCATTCGTCCAATCATCAATTTCAGACCTAGCCCTTTGCATAAAACTGCACAATTTATTCAAAAGTTTCTAAGCAAAAATTACAGTTTTTCATCCAGTAAATCAGTTAGAAATACCTTTGAATTAATAGACTAACTTAATAAATTTAACATGCAACCTCACTACTCACTTCACTCCTTTGATATCGTAAACATGTACCCAAGCATTCCAATTTCTAAATTAATTCCCATCATCAAAAGTAACTTACACAAAAAGTCATTTGAGTAAATTGGAAATTCAAGATTTCATTACATTGTTCAAATTAGTCGTAAACAACTTTTTTACGTTTAATGGTACCATCTATCAACAAAACGGTCTGGCAATGGGTTCACCTGCATCAGGCATTCTCGCAGAAATATATTTGGACTTTCTCGAGAATACTAAAATCAACAATAAATTCGACAATATCCTCCTTTGGACTAGGTATGTCGACGATGTCCTAGTAGTTATTAACGAGAATTTGGAAGATGCTCACACCACACTTCAAACACTTAGTAACATCGATCCTCATATTAAATTCACATTAGAGTCAGAAGTAGATCAAAAAATCAATTTTCTGGATCTTACCATCACTAGACAACAGGAATCTTTAACCTACAAGATCTACAGAAAGCCCACCCAATCGGCTGTCACAATCCGACAAGATTCAGCTCACCCCCTCCCCCACAAAAAGCAACCTATAACAGTCTTGTACATAGAGCATTCAACGTTCCTATGAATAAAAAAGATCTTCATACCGAATTGAATACTATCCGCTACATTGCCAGATTCAATGGCTTCAATAGCCATTTCATAAAAAATATCATTAACAAACATAAATTTCGCCCTAACACCACCCTTAAAAAAGAACCACCTAAACATGACTCTTTTTCCATCTTCACTTACGTCAATGGAATTCACAAGATCACCAATGTTTTAAAGAAAAAGGGTATGAAAATAACCTTTAAAACCAACAACATCAACACACAAATCTTACATAACACATCACATATTAATAAAATAAATAGGTACACAGTCAGGCGTCTACAGGATTAAATGTAATACATGTTCTAATATTTCTTATGTGGGGCAAACCGGCAGGAGCTTCAACATTAGATATTTGGAACTTTTCAATGCAGTGAGATATAACAAATTCTCAGCTGTCGGCCAACACATGGTCGACTATAACCACAAATTCACGAATATTGAAACGGACATGGACATTCTCGAAATAGCTAAGAAAGGACCTCTACTCTATATAATTGAGAACTTTTACATTCATTTGTGTACCGGGCGGTACACCTCCACGCCGCTAATTTAAAATTTGCGCCAGTTGAAACTCCTCTGCTGGAGGAAGTCTGAACTTTATATACGCTATTAATTCGCTACCTTCTCAGAAGATGTCACCACGTGGAAAATTTTGAGTTTTTGAACTGTGTCATTTTTGATGTGTTTTTGTTTTGCTTGAAGTAAGAAGTGTGAACTTTCTCTTGTAGAGGACACTACTGAAGATCAACAATAGTGCACCCTAGTGCGAAGTCAAAGAACTATTTTGTTGGAGAAATTTTTATTTCAGATGTTTGTTCTTTGCTAAATTTTTTTCAGTCATTGGTTAAGTTGGCAATATTAACCCCTTCTTTCCCCTTGTTTTTAATCTAGCCTATCCCGAATTTCTTAAATTAATTTTCCACCAATTATGTGTTTCTTCTTAGTATTGTGTAGGGGGTTTATTGATGAACCAATAAAATCCTCGTGGGAGGGTGTTCTCATTCCCCTAACGCCTAGAACCTTCCGCGAGAGTATTTAAACTGCTGATTTTTGGGTCTCCGGGCCACTTCTGTTCCATCTTTCAGTGTATAAAGTACATAGCAGGAGGCGGGAAGCGCCTCTTTCCTCGGCAGCGGTCAACAACAAGGTAATGGCCGATTAATAACTTCTTTCTTTGCTAGCTCAGCAGTTTAACTCTCGGGGCGGGTTCTAAGCATTCCACCATGTAACCTTTTCCTAAATGTAACTACTCTTTCATATATTCTCTTTTAAAGCTACATACTGGGATAGAGAGTGCTAACCCTCTCGAGCTCCCACTCATATTGTTTTGAGGTGAACTTATTTTTCTCAACCTATGCTTCGTTAACGTAAAACAAATTGTTCTCTTCTTAAGTCACCTCTTTAGTATGGGATTAGCCCTTGTATTAACGGCCTAGTGCCAAGTAGGTCTTAATCAAAGTGTATTAGGAGTGCAAGTTCGCCTCCTCTCAAATTGTTACCTTAGAGGTCATTTAATTAACCTTCTTTTCATTTTATAGACCTCAGTAGATTGGGTATTCTACCCCTGTGTTTAGGTCCGTTGAGGACAGCTTGAAGGTGGAGTTTGGTGTGGCCTGGGAGAGGCTTAAATTTGAGAGCGAGTGGCTCTTTTGAAAATTGAGTGTTGTACGCCTCGTGGAGGCTTTTCTGTGTAATTTGGAGCAAGGGCTCCTAGGCATGAATGGGGTTTTCTGCCCCTCTGTTGAAACTTGTGTTTGGGGTAAAACTGGGCTGATTGCCCTAGCATTGTGGAGTCAGGGCGCGAAGCCCAAATCTTGTAAATATTGTAACTACCCTTTGGACTTGCTACTTTGTACCTGCCATGCTTGTTATTTCTTTGTTTTAAAAAAGAAAATATAACCTTGTTAAATTTTAAATTAATTTTACTTTAGTAGCTTGAGACCTGTTCACCACCCCGCACCTTCTTTCACGCATAACTACCACAAAAACTCGGTAACAAGTGGTAGCAGAGCGTGGTTGAATGGGTCTCAATTTAGCCCCTTTTGACGGCTAAACATTGTTTTGTTCCGAACTCTAACTATTTTCCCAGTTGCTGGAATTTTTTGAGTTTTTCAAAATTGTTCTGTCACCATGCCCGGCCCTCGCAATGTTCTCCATCTTAACTATTTGCGCAAGGAGGAGTTGATGTATGAATTGACTATTAGAAATGTACAATCTGGAGGCACGGTTGCAGTAGACACAAACAAGCTTAGAGAGTCCCTAGATTTGCCCATTTCCATCCCCAATTTGGGAGAGAAAGAAATTGACGACTCTCTTTCCACGATCACGGAGAATATTACTGGGCTAGCTTCTGTAGTTAGTTTTTTTGATGAAAATGATCCTTCTCCTAATCAAATTAAGCGTGTGCAAGCTAGGCTATATCACTTTTCAAATAGAGTTAATGATCTGTTGTCTCTGAAGTTGAATGACGTTCAGAAGAAGGAAGCTAGTACGCTGCTTGAAAATATGTCTGAATTATCTAGCAAGGTCACTCAATTGTTAACTGGGGAGGTTCCTCCCAAAACTGATCAACCCGTCACGGTGAATGTAGGTAGCGAGGAAGAGCCTCATAAGGGAGAAGTCAATAGGATAACCGTTGCTGCTCAAACAACTTCTGCCCCATTGGACGAGTCTGAACGCCGTGCATCGTTGAGTAACAGCCGTTCTGAATTAACTACCTTGCCATTGAAATCTTTACCTACTATGTCACCCGGGTTTAGCAGCTTGCCTCATCCATTGGCAATGTTGCTCAGAGGTATCTCTAAGTTTTCGGTTAATACCACCAGTGAAGTAATTTCATTTTTAAGATTTCTGGTTGAATTTCAGGATCATGCCCTTGTGTTTTCTCTTTCTCCATGTCAAATTTTGCAAATCATCTATCCTTATGCAATTGGTATTCTTTCTGACAAAATATTAAGAGCCATAGCCGAACAGTCATCTATTGAAGATTTTCATGCACACTTGCTTGCAAATTTTATTCCCGCCCGCGCGAGGTCATCTCTGATTCAGAAGTACTATTATCGTGTACAGCGCTTGGATGAGAACTTGGCTGATTTCATACAAGACATTCAGTTTTATACTAGGGTGTTTGCCCTTCATTTTCCTGAAGATCAGATTGTACAGGCTATTGTAGAAGGCATTTCACCATCTTATAGGTCATACTTGTGTTTCGCGGCGTGCCCTCAAACTTTCTCTGAACTTGAAGCGTTGGCCGTCTCAGCGGAAGGAGTTAGGTATGCCGATTCTTTGCGTGTGGCAAAAGAACCCCCTCCTTCGTTTAGTAATACTCGGCCTCCACCTCGCCGACCAGTCACACCCCGTAAATGTTATGCTTGCGGGTCGCCTGACCATCTTCGCAATAAATGTCCATTGGTCAAAACTAGTAGGGCAAATAATGGAGCTGGTTCAGCACAAGGCTGTTTTAAATGTGGGGCTTTCTCACATATCGCCAAGAATTGCCCAAACTCGATTAGCACCCCCTCCTGCTCAACTTCTGGTGCAAATTCTACCTATGCCAATAATAAAAAGTGACTAGTGGCTTCGGCTGAGTCGACTAATCCATCTTCTCGAGACTCAGCCCCTAGTAAACAGGTTGTAAATTCAGGGAACGAGCAATTTTCAAATTTATCTTTTGAAGGTCCCAAAGAGTGTCTTAGGATTGCGGCGGATTCCCCCGCACCGGTTCCTTTTCTTAAGATTGAGTTAAATAACGAGCCTATAACAGCTCTCTTAGATTCAGGCAGTGTTTGTTCGATTATTTCGGCTGAATGGTATTCTAAATTGAAGTCTGTTTGTAAACTCCCTGACTGTCTCATCTCCTGTTCAATATGTTTCGGCTAATTCATCCCCATTAGAAATTCTAGGTTCCTTATTGGTCAAAATTCGTATTTTTAAATTCACATGGAAAGTTAAATTGTTTGTGGCCAAGCTCTTGTCTTGCCCCATTATATTGGGAGCGGACTTTATTTTTCACACTGGTCTTGTGCTCGACCTTCAGAGTAGGTCTTGCACTTTCAAATTTGCCTCTAATTGTAACATCCCTTTATTAAAGTGTAATTCTGCATCATGTTCTTCTATTTCGCCTACCCAGGATGAGATGTTGTTAGATCTTAGACATCTACCTGAGGAGCAGGCTGATAGTATTCGTAAGCTGTGTCAGTCGTTTCCAGAGGTGTTTTCTGATACTCTTGGTGTTACTGACCTGAGGTCACGGATTCGATTCCTGTCCGTTTTCCACCGTATAGGCTATCTCCACCTAAAATGAAGGCTCTGAAAGAAATTATCGATCAGATGTTGAAAGATGGTATTATTAGGCCCTCTAAGTCGGCGTATTCTTCGCCTATTTTTCTAGTTCCGAAACCCCAAGGAGGCTTCAGGCCTGTCATTGATTATAGGGCTCTCAATCGGAAGGTGGTGTTACAATCTGTGCCCCTTCCCGACCTTCATTCTTGTTTTTCATGGTTTCGTAAGGCCAAGTTCTTTACTATCTTGGACTTGAATCAGGCCTACAATCAAATTCCCCTTGCCGAAGAGTCTAAACATCTTACAGCGTTTGCCACGGACTGGAACTTACACGAATACAACCGCGTGCCTTTCAGGCTCCCCACGGGAGCAGCTGTACTCACTAGGCTACTAGATAGGGTCTTCTCCGACATCAAATTTGAGTACTTATATCACTACTTGGATGATGTAGTCGTATTTTCAGAGACTTTTGAAGAGCATCTAGATCATCTGCGAGAAGTTCTCGATCGCCTTCGTAAGGCTGGGTTAACTGTTAAGTTGTCCAAGGTTGCCTTCGCTAAGCCCTCTATGTCTTTCCTAGGGCATATTGTGTCACCTGATGGTGTAGCCGTCGATCATTCTAGAACACAGGCCATCCGTGATTTTAAACCTCCCAAGGACATTAAAGGTATCGCCAGGTTCATTGGTATGGTGAATTTCTTCAGGAAGTTTATTCCTAACTTCGCTAATAGAGCGGCGCCCTTAAACCTTCTTCGTAGGAAAGGCATCAAATTTGAGTGGGGACCTTCTCAACAAGCCGCTTTCGAAGACCTTAAATTAGCTCTTTGTAATGCCCCTGTACTTGCTATGCCTGATTTCTCGAAGAAATTCATCGTCCAAACCGACGCGTCGTCGTCAGCAGTAGCGGCAGTCCTTCTTCAAGAGACTGAACTAGGGAGGCGACCCATTGCCTATGCATCTAGGACTTTGTCGGCTCAAGAAGCCAAGTATTCCATATATGAGCTCGAAAGTTTGGCAGTCTTATTCGCCTTAGAGAAGTTCCGTCTCTATCTGGAACATGTTAAATTCGACCTGGAGACAGATAATCAAGCCTTAAGCTGGGTCTTAGGTAGGCCGCGTCGTACTGGTCGTATAGCCCGCTGGGCCATTCGTATTTCTGCCTTCCAATTCGATGTCAGGCATATCAGAGGTACCGAAAATGTTGTTGCTGATGGACTCAGTCGTATGTTTTCAAACGACGTTGAGAACCATGAACCGGTCGACCGTTCATCACCTCCCGAGTCCACACTATTTGATGTTAATGCCATCTTAACTGATGCCCCCATGCTCTTTAGGGATATCGAGAAATACCAGCGTGAAGATCCGACGCTGGCTCCGATAATGGAAACCCTTTCTTCTGGGGAACATGTTGTCCCTTATGTTCTGAGGAATGGTGTTTTATGTTGCCCATCGAGGCATGACAAGATGATGAAGGTTGTCGTTCCAGCTGTTCTCGTGCCTATGATCGTCAAATATTATCATGAGACCCCATTAGGAGGGCATCTTGGAATCTTTAAAACCCGTGAAAAGATTCGTGAAATGTTCATCTGGAAAGGTATGGATGGTGAAATCCGTGAACTAGTAAAGGCTTGTAAATCCTGTTTGATTAGTAAACCAACCATGTTCACCAAGGTAGGCCTTTTGTCTTCCCATCAAGCGTCGCGCCCCATGGAACGCCTGTACATTGATTATGTAGGACCCTTCCCCCAGTCAAAGGGTAATGCTAACAAGTTCATCTTCGTATGCGTAGATGGTTTTACCAGATTTTCTTGGTTATTTCCGACTAAGCTGGCTACCGCTCAGTCCACCATTACTTGCCTAAATTCTATTTTTGCTTCTTTTGGTCCGTGCCAATATATTGTGTCCGATAATGCTAAGGCGTTTACATCAAATCTTTTTCGTAAATTCTGTTTTGACTTATCCATCTCTCATGTAACTACTTCTGCTTATTACCCTCAACCATCTCTGGCTGAACGGGTTAATCGTAATCTCAGGTCCGCACTTATTGCCTATCATCATGAAGATCATTCCAGGTGGGACACGTCCCTGCATTGGTTAGCTTTTGCTTTGAATTCGGCGGTTCATGAATCACATAAATTTACTCCAGCTTCTTTGATGTTCAAATTTGTTCCCAACACGCTGCTCTCTAACCTCTGGTCTCTGAGTGACATTCTACCCGAGACAATAGATCCGGATAATATTAAAGATCTTTGGAAGAAGGCTAAAGCCAATCTTAAGGTATCTCATGAAAAGGTTAGGGAAAGGTATGATCGTGGACGGAGACCCACCACTTTGAATGTAGGTGACCAGGTGATGGTCAAGAACTTTGTTCCCGCGGGCAAGCTTGCCCCCAGATTTCATGGGCCTTGTATCATTCTCGATTTTCTTACGCCAGTTACGTTGTTAGTAAGCAATCCAGCCACCGAGAGGATATTTAGGGTTCACCTGTCACAGGTGAAACCGGTGTAATTTCTGTGTTAACTTGCTTCATATTATTGTGAAAGGGGATATGAAGGTTATATTTTTTTTGAGTTTTCAATTTCTAGGCATTCTGCCCCTTCTATAATATTTTGTTTTATATGTAAGCATTTGTGTGAAACCTCGCCCGATTTGTTAAACTGCCATCCTGTCCTTGCCTCGGCCATTACCACGCTCCCGTCTCCTGCTCCAATACACACTGTGGCTGGATTATATTAAATGCCATGGACATCTGCACGCCGCTGACCCCTCAACCTCTTCACCAAGCCTGTGCCCTCAAAAAGATGATGGTCCAACACAATTCTGCCGCCTAGCTTTAATGTTTCAGTGCCCCCGCAGCCGCGCGGCGCCGTGCAGCAACTGGGGCAGAGGACGGGCCCCCTCTTCTCCAGCGAGGACGTCTGGTGCACGGCGAGCCGGAGCTCTTCTCCCGGCCAAGGCTGATGCGCGGCGCACGACCTGCTACTTGCCCGCAGCCTGTATATGTTCACCGCGGGCGCGGCGTGTTTCTACACCTCTGCTCCCCTCATAGTGCGGGCGAGCGGTATCTCAGGGTACTTGAGGGGTCCGAGCGGCCTCCTTTTGGACGCAAGCTGCAACGGCCGGTCTGGCCATTCAACTTAATCAATATCAACTACATGGACAGTTACGATAAGCAATGACTACACTTGGGAATTCAACAGCAATATTTGGCGGCAATTGCAAAATTTTTCTTCACCTCTAAGTATTAAAAGTTTATCTTCAGAAATTCAACTTCTACAAATATAAAGACTTTACTTCACCTGCAACAACAAAATTATGAAACTGAATCAAACCAAATTAAGAAATCTTATAAATGCTTCTGCAATCAATCTTCATATCCACAGCATAACTTGGACCTTGTTTCAAACAGATTTCATGTGTCACCCCTGGAGGTACTTTTGGGGGGGGAGGTCTGTACCGGGCGGTACACCTCCACGCCGCTAATTTAAAATTTGCGCCAGTTGAAACTCCTCTGCTGGAGGAAGTCTGAACTTTATATACGCTATTAATTCGCTACCTTCTCAGAAGATGTCACCACGTGGAAAATTTTGAGTTTTTGAACTGTGTCATTTTTGATGTGTTTTTGTTTTGCTTGAAGTAAGAAGTGTGAACTTTCTCTTCTAGAGGACACTACTGAAGATCAACAATAGTGCACCCTAGTGCGAAGTCAAAGAACTATTTTGTTGGAGAAATTTTTATTTCAAATGTTTGTTCTTTGCTAAATTTTTTTCAGTCATTGGTTAAGTTGGCAATATTAACCCCTTCTTTCCCCTTGTTTTTAATCTAGCCTATCCCGAATTTCTTAAATTAATTTTCCACCAATTATGTGTTTCTTCTTAGTATTGTGTAGGGGGTTTATTGATGAACCAATAAAATCCTCGTGGGAGGGTGTTCTCATTCCCCTAACGCCTAGAACCTTCCGCGAGAGTATTTAAACTGCTGATTTTTGGGTCTCCGGGCCACTTCTGTTCCATCTTTCAGTGTATAAAGTACATAGCAGGAGGCGGGAAGCGCCTCTTTCCTCGGCAGCGGTCAACAACAAGGTAATGGCCGATTAATAACTTCTTTCTTTGCTAGCTCAGCAGTTTAACTCTCGGGGCGGGTTCTAAGCGTTCCACCATGTAACCTTTTCCTAAATGTAACTACTCTTTCATATATTCTCTTTTAAAGCTACATACTGGGATAGAGAGTGCTAACCCTCTCGAGCTCCCACTCATATTGTTTTGAGGTGAACTTATTTTTCTCAACCTATGCTTCGTTAACGTAAAACAAATTGTTCTCTTCTTAAGTCACCTCTTTAGTATGGGATTAGCCCTTGTATTAACGGCCTAGTGCCAAGTAGGTCTTAATCAAAGTGTATTAGGAGTGCAAGTTCGCCTCCTCTCAAATTGTTACCTTAGAGGTCATTTAATTAACCTTCTTTTCATTTTATAGACCTCAGTAGATTGGGTATTCTACCCCTGTGTTTAGGTCCGTTGAGGACAACTTGAAGGTGGAGTTTGGTGTGGCCTGGGAGAGGCTTAAATTTGAGAGCGAGTGGCTCTTTTGAAAATTGAGTGTTGTACGCCTCGTGGAGGCTTTTCTGTGTAATTTGGAGCAAGGGCTCCTAGGCATGAATGGGGTTTTCTGCCCCTCTGTTGAAACTTGTGTTTGGGGTAAAACTGGGCTGATTGCCCTAGCATTGTGGAGTCAGGGCGCGAAGCCCAAATCTTGTAAATATTGTAACTACCCTTTGGACTTGCTACTTTGTACCTGCCATGCTTGTTATTTCTTTGTTTTAAAAAAGAAAATATAACCTTGTTAAATTTTAAATTAATTTTACTTTAGTAGCTTGAGACCTGTTCACCACCCCGCACCTTCTTTCACGCATAACTACCACAAAAACTCGGTAACAATTTGGATCAATACTTTAATGCCAACTACAATCTTAACGAAATAACTGAGAAACCCAATATTTTATTTGACCTTTTCATTACTTGTTACAGAGAAAAACAAATCGGTCGTTCAAAACTCTTTCTTTAAGTCAGTTAAGGGTCCCCCACCAATACAAACACCATCACTTCCTCTCCCGTCCACCTTTTCCATCCCTCCCACCTTCCACCACTTACATCATTCCTCCCCTCCGTATTCACCTACCCCCTCTCCCGCTGATCTACTCCGCGCTACGCTCACTCTGTAAGTTGCATTCAGTACAGCAAGTTTGTTCCACGCAGCTCAAGGTGAGTCATCGTTTATATTTTCAGGTGCCTTGCTCGTTCTCTATTTGATTACTCGCGTTAATACTAACTTCTTTCCCCAGGTTCATTGGGGTTCCAATTGAACTGAGACTACTTCTGTTTAACACAGCAAGCTTTTCATTCCACCATAGAACATGTCCAAGTTTATCAACTTTTAATCTTATGCTGGTCTCATCGGACAACTCTTCCCTCTACGCAAAAGTGGAACTCACATCTAGAACTTTCTAGAAGCATATACTTAGTTATACATTTTAATTGTGCAACACAGGAGTAACTGTCAACCAAAGACTATCTCATCAAGAGTTTTTACGTGACTTCACAAAGATTTTACTTGTCAATGTGAACACTTCTGTTACTTTTATCATAATTCGCATATACGGTTTTTCACTTTTGTCTGTCATTCCACCACCATCCCATTCTTCTAGATCCTCTCTCATTTCTCCACATTATTTTACTTTATTTTATCACTATGTCTTTTACTGTTGTAATTTGGCTAGGCTGATGATGGTCCACAGTGGACCGAAACTAGTACATATTAATATCATTGTAATGTTTTTGTAAAACATCAAATGATTTTTTAGTATTGAGAAGGTGAAATATTAAAATTTTGTATTTACTTTAAGCATAGTCTTAACTCAATACGGAACCTAACAATGAAGTTTATTACTTTGAATGTTTAGCAAGAGGTAAAAAATCATGCTTGCCGCCATTTACTGTATCTGCCATAGATTCCAAATTTAGAAAATGTGAAAGGGAATTTCTATTTAAATGGACAATCCATACCTTAAGTTTCTTTTCAAATGCATTGACAATACTTATCATAACTCAAATATTATGATCTTTTCCTTGCAATTCGAGATTTAACTCTTTTAATTTTGAGGTGATATCTGCCAAGAATGTTAATTCGATTAGCCAAGGTATATCATAAAGTTCGTGATATTTCTCAGGAGATGATTTCATAAAGTCTCGTATCTCATTCAACAGGCAGCAAAACCGTTAGTGTTTTCCCCCTAGTAAGCCACCTTACGTCTGCATGAAGGATGACGTCACCATACTCCGAATCTGACATACTTAAAATATTTGTGAACAATCGGTGACGAGTAGATGACGATGTTATATAATTCACGACATGAGTTACAATTTTCTTGACATGATCGAACTTTAAAACCTTTGCGCATAAAGAAATTTTGGAAATGATTCATCCTTAGTGCAAAGAGAAAGAAATCCATTATTTCTACCAGGTATAGACGGTGCTCCTTCTGTTGTTCTAGTGACAAGCTTTGACAGTGGTAAGTTACTCTCTTTGTTGAATATAACGAAAGCATTAAATACGTCTTCTCCCCTAGTACGTCCATGAAGTGGCAATAGCTTGACAAATTCTTCCTTTACTGTAAAATCATTAAAAACCATTCTAGCAAATACAACTCAGCAGTGTCAGACATATCAGCACCTTCATCAAACTAGAGTGCAAAATGTTCACACGATTTCAAATCCTGATGTAATTGAGATTCCATATTATTAGAAATCTGTTCAACCCGCCTAGCAACAGTTTGGTGAGACAACTGAAGTACTTTGATTGAAGATATCAATTCAGATTTATCTTTGTGGGATTCGAACAGAGATTCAACGGCATTTAGCACAGCTTCTTTCACTCCAAAACAGAGTCCATTATTCTTTTAAGTAACCTATCCTCCATTTGCCTCACATGACCCCACCACCTAAGCTGGTTTATGCGTACATCTTCATCCGTCGAGTTTATTCCTAACTTAGCCTTTATCTTCTCATTCAGAGTACCCTCCTGCCATTGTTCACACCTGTTTGTACCAGCAATCATTCTCCCTGCTTTCATGTCTGTTACTTCTAACTTCTAAGAAGGAAGTCCACTCCTGGGCGAAACTATCTTTACATCGGTCTGTTTTCAGACCAACTTTGCTTTACGGGAGTGAAAGTTGGCTGGACTGAGGATAAATTATTCGTAAGTTAGAAGTAACAGACATAAAAATAGCGAGGATGATTGCTGGCACAAACAGGTGGGAACAATGGCAGGAGGGTACTTGTAATGAGGAGATAAAGGCTAAGTTAGGAATTAACTTGATGAAGCTGTGCGCATAAAACGGCTGTGGTGGAGTCATGTGAGGTGAATGGAGGAGGATAGGTTTCCTAGGTTAATAATGGACTCTGTTCTGGAAGGTAAGAGAAGTAGAGGGAGACCAAGACGATGATGGTTAGACTCATTTTCTAACAATTTAAAGATAAGAGGTATAGAACTAAATGACGCCACAGCATTAGTTGCAAATAGAGGATTGTGGCGACGTTAAGCAAATTCACAAAGGCTTGCAGACTGAACGTTGAAAGGCGTAACGGTCTACAATGATGTATGTTATTATTTTAAATGCTCCCAATTGCATCTCTGTTTACCACCCCTGCAATGTAGTATCTTGAGATTTAGCAAGAAAATGAAAATTAGGAGGTTCAGTAACCAAAATGGTCTTGTTTGATATAATGGATATCACAAGTTAATAGAATGGAAGATTGAACATAGGGTAGTATGAAAACAGTAACTCAGAAACTGACTTAATCTGTGTTTCTTGTAAACTCACTATATGCTGTATGCTAAAAGTGTTCATTTCTGAGCAGAATCATTATTTGTAGCAAAGTAAATTTTGTAGAATTCTTGGGTGTACCTATTACCATTAGTTTTGTTATTGCTGTTAGACCTATGCAAACTTTACTTTGTGATGCATTAAAGATCAGCATTATCTCAGATTATTTCATGACTTTATTTGCTGCATTACACTTTCCTGTCTTGTTTTTTTACCACACATTTTTAACCACCTTTTAAGTATTTTCTTTTCCATCGATAATGAAGCATTTTATTCACTGCTTTTTCAGATCCGTAGTAATAACATACCCAGTACATAAACATTTTTGTCATTGTTTGGAACTTAATGAGTTTACAGAAAACTGGCCAGAAAAAGTTTGTAAGTAATGTTTCTTGTGAGAATAGCAGCATCTGAAAATAATATATTTCTTAAACAAATCTAGAACCTGTTAACACACAGTTCAGAAAAGTTTTGTTATAAACTCTGATGGAAGTGACTTTCCTCCCACTGCTGCAGGTGCTAACGTATATCTTGGTTGTCAATCAAATAATCGGTATGAAATTAAACATATGATAAATAATACACGCATTTGTCTGAAGTTACATAACATATCACAGATAAAACTGTAATAGTAAGTTGCAGATATTTTCCTCAGTTTGTGCCTAAAATGAAAGGGGGAGGAAAAAAATGAGTTAACAAGTGAACAAAAGACTCTTATTGGGAGTGCTTTTGATATCAATACTCCTGGTTCAATCTGACCTAGGCAAAGTTCGTGTAAGTATCTCATAAATGTTTTAAAGTTCTTATTGTATTATGATTTTAATTTTTTACTTTTAGATAATTGACTGTGCTGGGAATGGAAATATGGGCTGTTCTGGAGGAGACACTTGTGGACTTCTTGAATGGCTTGTTGGTAATAAAATCAGCATTAGGAATGACAAGGAGTACCCTTTAATGTGGAAAACTCAAGCATGTAAGCTGAAAGGGTATGTTTGACTTTCAAATCTTCTTCACATAATAATAAGACTATATACAGTAGACTCTCGATTATCCATGGTAATTGCAGGTGGACAAATAGTGGATGTTCGAGAATGGTGGATAATCCACAAATGAGGTAAAATAGATACTAACAATGAAGTTTGCTGTGTTAAAATATTGTGGAGTTAAATGGAGCTAATGACTTCAGTACACAGTATCTAATGGTTGCCTATACCTCGTTGACCAAGTGGATGATGCATTAAATTTGCCTTTAATTCCCAAGACCGTAAAAAAAATTGGGGCTGTTTGGCATGCATTATGCCAGATATATCTGCTCGTTTCTGTTGAAACCATTGCAACATGGCTTTATCCAGTTTTGTGTAAGTAGACATTTTCACTGTTTCCTATTTGGACAAACCCCTGGATGAGTAAGAGCAGCTTACAAAATTTATTATTTTGTCTTTGTTTTTACAGATATTATGATCTGGTTTTTCATCCATGCTGTAAACCAGACAGGTTGTGAATAGAAAAGCCTTCATGTTTACACACAGTTTCCAGCTTCTGCTGTATCATTAACACTAAATGTTTACATTTTTTTATATTGCTCGGCATTAACAGAAACTAACGAAATGTTTGTGTGCTGTTGACATTCGCTTATTAAACAGTACTGAACTAGGAACATGGTGAAGGCCATTGCTCTGTACGCCAGCTGTTCGAGAGGTAAGAGACTGTGGGTCAGTGTTGTGATGTGCAGTCAAATGCAATAAGTTTTAATAGTTGGAACTTGTCTTTATTTAATTGAGCAAGTTGGCTGTGCAGATAGGCGCGTGCAGCTGTGAGCTTGCATTCGGGAGATAGTGGGTTTGAATCCCACTGTCGGCAGCCCTGAAGATGGTTTTCCGTGGTCTCCCATTTTCACACCAGAAAAATGCTGGGGCTGTACCTTAATTGAGACCACGGCCGCTTCCTTCCCACTCCTAGCCCTTTCCTATTCCATAGTCGCCATAAGACCTGTCTGTACCGAGCGAGTTGGCCGTGCGGTTCAGAGCGCGCAGCTGTGAGCTTGCATCTGGGAGATAATGGGTTCAAACCTCACTGTCGGCAGCCCTGAAGATGGTTTTCCGTGGTTTCCCATTTTCACACCA
Organism: Anabrus simplex; assembly: GCF_040414725.1. Taxonomy (NCBI): domain Eukaryota; kingdom Metazoa; phylum Arthropoda; class Insecta; order Orthoptera; family Tettigoniidae; genus Anabrus; species Anabrus simplex. The sequence continues at coordinate 147,389,497 of NC_090267.1, read as the reverse complement.
GGCAAATTCTGGGGCTGTAGCTTAAATAAGGCTACGGCCGCTTCCTTCTCATTCCTAGGCCTTTCCTGTCCCATCGTCGCCATAAGACCTATCAGTGTCGGTGTGACGTAAAGAAACTAGCAAAAAAAAAGACCTGTGTTGGTGCGACGTAAAGCCATTAGCAAAAAGGAAAAACCTCACTGTTGGCAGCCCTGAGGATGATTTTCTGTGGTTTCCCATTTTCACACCAGGCAAATGCTGGGGGTGTGCCTTAAGGCCATGGCCGCTTTCTTCCCACTCCTAGCCCTTTTGTATCCCATCGTCGCCATAAGACCTATCTGTGTCGGTGTGACGTAAAGCAACTTATAAAAACTTGTAAATTTAATTTTTTTATTTTGTAGACCACTGCAGTTAATCTATCTACAGATAATGAGAATCTACTGTACAATAATTTGTACATATTATATTTTATCACACTTTGATATTTAAGACCATGTGAGTTTGTTCCTTTCTAGCTGTACCAGTTTATAAAGTGCATATAAAATTAACTTTAGGGTCACGTGTGTGTAAAGGGGATCTTTGTTCTGTGCAGTAAAATGGAGAAGGAGACTGGTTGAGCACCCCGTGCAAGACCTGGCTCTTTAATTCTCACGTCTCTCTGGCATCAGAAAGAACCCTTGTTTCTGGTGTTCTGGTTTGTGTTTGAAAAGTGTGGGAAATTTTCCACACGCATGTAAAAATACACAAGGCTGTCCTATAGAATTCCTGCAAGAGGAACATCTTAATAAATAATGAAAATAAAGTTTACCTTATCTCATTAGCCTGGACTCTCCTGTGGAGCAAGAACTCGAAGGAATGCCGTCTGCTCTGAGAAGCAAGATGAGAATCCTATGCTAACTTCGTGTCTTGGGAAATCGTTGTCTTGTAGAGACGCATGGAATAGATATTGCTGGCGTATTTTCAACGGGTTCTCTTCCATATTATGATGCCGATTTTATATCTTGCCCATCAATTGCTATTTTATTTACCAGTGTGGGATGTGTAAAAATAATAATAATCCCGTGGGGGTTTCAGCCTGTTCCCCTATCGGGCGCGTCCCAGGTGGCGGATCAGGAGGCTCGCCGGACTTGTCCAGAGGGTTTGAGGGAAATAAAATACCTCTCGCGGACCAAAAGCAGGCACAGCTCGCCAACATCTTCAGCAACCTCTGAAGCTCACTACTTCAGTTGTAACCATGACACCGACATAGATCGATGTCCCCAATACTTTTAACTTGATAGCATGATGGAATCAGCCTACAATATAAGTACCCCAGGCCGTAATAGACATACTAGTTTTTCTCGGTCATCATATTCTGGGGGACAGAGAACATCATGCGGGAATGTATCGGAGCTTCCCAAATCTCTTCGCCCAAAATGCAAAACTTTCTTTGGTAGTCTAAACATCAACACACTTCGGAAAACTGGGAAGTTAAAACAATTAACAGACATGTTAGATAAACATCCAAATTTTAGCACTCCAGGAAACCAGATACACGGATGAAAATCATTTTGACTCAGGAAATTATAGAATTTACAAAGGCAAGCCAGCAATCTCCCTTCATAAGAGACCATTACAATTTGGTACAGGATTCGCTGTAAGAAGAAACATTGTAAACTCAGTACTTAACTTTTCTTCGCCTTCTGAAAGAATTTCAACACTATCCATTAAATCAGGAAACAAAGCTTATACATTACTTAATGCGCATGCACCCACCAATAACTACAGTCAAAAAGATCCACAAATGGTGGAAGATTTCTGGGAACTGCTAGAAGAAACTACAGCCACAATTCCAAATCATCACATAAAAATTCTCTTAGGAGATTTCAATCCCCAAATTGGTAGAGAAAAGAAATTCAGGACCATTGTAGGACTACAGCACACAATAGAACTAATAAAAATGGAGAAAGATTGATTTTTGCAAAAAATTTTGATCTCAAATTAATGTCCCCAAATTTTCACTTCGGAGAATTTCAACTAGATAATGTGGCTATTTCTAAGAAAAATCAAAAAGAAATTATGAATGTTAAAGTTAAAAAAGGGATCATTGACTCTGACCACCATCTATCCTTAATCAAGATCAAATTTCAACCAAACAGGTCCAAACCCAGAATAACAAAAAACCTGTGTGTCGATCCAGAATTTCTTAAACAGAACACTAGTTCTTTCCTTGAAAGTATTCCTACTCACAATCCTTCGAACTGGTTAGAACTCAGACATACTTTTGAAGGCTTCTCGAAATGTTGGCACACCACCCAGCAAACGCAAACATAGGTGGTGGAATGAAACCTGCGACAAGGCCATAAACTTTAGAAGTAATGCCTGGCAGAATAGGAATTCTCATAAAACTGAACAAACCTGGCAGGAATTCACCAAAATACAGAAACAAACATAAAAAATTATCAGGTCTGAAAAATGCAAATACAAACACTACAAATTGGCAGAAATTGAACAAGATTAAAAAAAAAAATAATAATAATAAAAAAAAAAATACACGAAACTTCTACAAAACTTTCAGAGAAGAATTATCATATTATCAGGCACCTGGTCTTTGCTTCAAACGCTCAGATGGGACATTGGAAACGAATAACCAAGAGAACTGCAAACTTCTAGCAGTTTATTTCCAGGATCTTTTAAACTGTGAATCCCCTAAAGAACAACTCACCTTTGAAAAACCCTTGTCTAATCAAGATTCAGAACTCCCAACACTGGAAGAAGTCAAAGAAATAATCCATGCACTCAAAAATAACAAAGCCCCGGGGGAAGATGGTATAATTGCCGAAATGCTGAAGATAGGTGACAGCGTAGCCCAGAAAATCCATTCGATTCTTGAGAACATCTGGATCACTGAAGAAATCTCAGAAGATTCACTACACAAGAAAGGGGATAAAACGAACATCAATAATTATAGAGGAATTAGCTTACAAAATTTTTTCCAAAGCACTGCTCACTAGACTTCAGCAACAAACAGACCATCTAATTGGTGAATACCAGGCAGGTTTCCGAAAAGGAAGATCTTGTACAGAACAAATCCTTAATCTCAAAACTATCCTCCAAATGCGCAAAACCAGACAGTCATTACTTTTGTAGATTTCAGAAAAGCATATGACTATAGACTGTCAAACACTTTTCAATACTCTAGAAGAATTTCAAGTGGATGTAAAAACAAGAGAATTAATCAAACAAACATTAACTGCACTACTTCAAAAGTTAAATTCGTAGGCAAAATATGAGCCTTTTCCTGTTAACACATCCGTCAAGGGGATGGTTTATCACCGTTACTGTTAAACTTGGTACTTCAGAAAGTAATCAGGACCTGGGAAAAGGAAACCAAAGGAATAACCCTTGGAAGACTACGTAAAGACAGAATTCACGTGCAGTGTCTGGCCTTTGCTGATGACATAGCAATCCTTTCCAATAATAGGCATGAAGAAATTCATTCCATTGAAAAACTACATGAAATTGCCATCAAAACCGGACTTCAAATTTCGTATGAGAAAACTCAGTACATGGAAGGAACCTCACGATACTTAGATGGACAACCTATGATAACTAAATTCGGCAAAATTATTCGAGTGAATCAATTTAAATATTTGGGACAAATTATTCAGCCTTCTGGTTTAAACCGCGAAGCAAATAAAGAATTTCCAAATTACGGAAAGCATACAGGATCACTTGGAAGAGGTATAATAAAAAATATCTCGAAATGCAAAACTTAGACACTATAATACAGTGATCAAACCTGAAGCGTTATATGCCTCAGAAACTTTAATCATTGATGGCAGATCTTTAACCAAAGACATTGAAAAACAAGAAAGGAAAATTTAACGAAAAATTTTTGGTCCAGTTTGTATAGGAGATATATTGTCATTCTGAAAAAAAATTTCACACTTTTCGGAAAAGACGATTGAAATTTTATGGACACATTATCAGAATGAACACTAACATGCTAACTAAGAGAATTCTCAACCTGGCCCTTTCATTAAAAACCAAGAACAGCTGGCTTCGTGAAATTGAAACAGATCTCCAGGAAATCAACATCTCAGAAGACATTGTACAGGACAGGTGGAAATTCAGAACCAAAATCGACAATCACCACTTTGAAGACAAACCCAACACCAGAGCTACTATAACTTGGACAGAAGAACGAAGGAAAAAGCTCAGCGAGAGGATGAAGAGATTTTGGGAGGAAAAGAAGGCCAACACATCAGGTAAGCAAGTTCATCCGTGCTCCTGAGAAGGGCATAACGATGTAAAAAAAAAAAAAAAAAAAAAAAATTCGTGTGGCTATTTCTAGCCAAGTGCAGCCCTTGTATGGCAGACCCTCCGATGTGGGTGGACGGCATCTGCCATGTGTAGGTAACTTCATGTCATTGTGGTGGAGGATAGTGTTACATGTGGTGTGTGAGTTGCAGGGATGTTGGGGACACCACAAACACCCAGCCCCCCTGGTCATTGGAAGTAACCAATGAAGGTTAAAATCCCCAACCTGGTCGGGAATCGAACCCGGGACCCTCTGAACCGAAGGCCAGTTCGCTGACCATTCAGCCAATGAGTCGGACTGTGTAAACATGATCTTAGATTTTTCAAAGGATATTGTAAGACCTATTTTTTGTTCTATTTCCTGAATAGATTTAATTTGGTGTACAGTTTCCTGAATATTGTTGGACAATAGAGCAAGGTTATCAGCAAATCCTAAACAGTTTAAACTTCAATTTTGTTTGGAACTTCCAACTTTTATGTTCTTTTGGGTTGACCTTGTACCATTCCCTTATTATAAATTCTAATACACAATTAAATAGTAATGATGATAGATAGTCTCCTTGTCTTAAACCTGTTTAAATCACAAATGGTCAAGAAACCTCTACTCTAAACATTACTTTTGATATGGTATTAGTTAAAGTAAGTTCTATCAGTTTAATTTAGGATTGAGTACAAAATTCCGTAACATTTTTTAACATTGAAGGGCCGGGCGAGTTGGCTGTGCGGTTAGGGGCACGCGGCTGTGAGCCTGCATCCGGGGGATAGTGGGTTCGAATTCCACTGTCGGCAGCCCTGAAGATGGTTTTCCTTGGTTTCCCATTTTCACACGAGGCAAATGCTGGGGCTGCACCTTATTTAAGGTCACGGTCGCTTCCTTCCAACTCCTAGGCCTTCCCTCTCCCATTGTCGCTGTAAGACCTATCTGTGTCGGTGCGACGTAAAGCCACTAACAAAAAAAAAAAAAACAACATTGAAGGTCTATGTATACAATCATATGCCTTCTTAAAGTCAACAATAATGTTATTACCATAGGCTTGTTTTATTTTATGTAGTATGCCATTATTAATTTTAGTGATCTGTTCAGCACAACTTATCCAGGGTCTAAAGCCTCCTTGGTATTCTAACTTCTTCTAGTTGATCTTTGATCCTTCCATATTAGATCTTGGAAAAAATCTTGTCTGTGCAGTCCAAGATAGACAATCCTCTATAATTATCCGGATTAATCTTATCTCTTTTCTTTTATGAACGGGTGTATTAAGGCTGTTATCCAATGTTCTGGATACTGTTCAGTGGTCCGAATTTTTGTTAAAGCCATGTGTAAGGAAATCCGAACCGTATTTTACTTGAATATTTCCACATCTCTATACAAAAACCTGGTCTTTTCTGCATGCCTTATTTTTAAGTTCTTTTAGTGCTTTTTCTAAATCTTGAAATGTTCGAGGGTCTGTGTTATTAAATTTGGTTTTTATTGGAGTATTTGTATTAATTTGTAATAGTTTCTTAGGTTCTTCACAGTTCAAAAGTTTACTGAATGCTTTTGCCATAATCTCAGCATTTTCACTACTGCTATGTGCCATGTTTCCATTTTCATCTTTCAACATTAATGTAGGAGGAGCATATTTCTGTAGTTGTCTTCAGAAATTTTATAATAGCCTCTGGAATTAGTGTTATGATAATTAACTTCAATGGAGTTTGTTATATCCGTATGAAATTCTCTCTTAATTTTTCTAATATTTTGCAAGAAATTCTTCCTGATATTTTTTATGTTGATAGAATTTTCTTCTGATTTATGGGCTTGGAAATTGAACCATGCCTGATGTCTCTCTTTATGAATTTCATCACATTCTGTCATCCACCAGGCATGTTTTTTTTACAAGGGTTCAATGGAGCTAAATTTTCAGCTTGTTTTCTGAGAACTGGGATCAGTTCAAGGTCATCTATCAGTTTTATTGTTTGTGTGGCTTCCTATAAATTTCCTTCTGGAAAAAATTATCCATACAAATGTGGTCTAGCTGCCATTCCCTTTTTCTTATTATATTAATAAGATAAATGAAATGCATAAAGACAACATACCCATAAGGCCAATAGTAAACTTCAAGAATAGCCCCACATATGGAGTTGCTAAATTTATACAAGTATTTCTACAGAGACATTACAAATTTTCTTCACCAGCAATAGTCAACTACAGTTGTCATGTTCTGCCCTCTTATGGAAGTGATGTAACTTTGTTTGACAGGCTTTAATACACGGACAGAAGTCAGTTGTTACTGTTATGGATATGTTATGTTCTTAGATGTGTTGCAAATACAACGTTACCTTGAATTAAATATTTGGCTGTTACTGTTTTCATGAAATAGAAAAGAAAAAAAGGGTCTGTGTTTGGACGGACCAGTCTGCCAGGTAGGTTTCCTCGTTTGAATAGAACATTAGTGGCGACCGTGACAGGACAGATTCGATTAGACGTGAGCAAAGCTGTAAGTAGGTCAAGATGAAGAGACTCGTAAAATTGAGAATACCCACACGTACAGCATTTACGAAGACTTTTGACTCATTGATGACGGAAACACAATTCTACAAGGTAAGATTATATTTAACTAAGTCAGAAAGACTGGTGTTGAACTGAAAGAAGCTGATGATAGTTTTATATATGCTTCTCAAGAATAATGACACGGATGATGAAAGTGAAAACAAAGTGCAAAAATACCTCAATAAATTAGACAAAGCACGTCAGAGAGTCAAGAACTTTTATGCAGTGAATGTAACAACTGTCACAAGTGAATGTGTCCATGTGTTGAGTGACAATTCCAGTTCCGGTAAGAAAAACCTCGTAAGACTGGTTAGGTTTCTGGAGCCAGTCCCATAGGATATACACTGACTGACAGAGCAAATGCAACACCAAGAAGGAGTGGTCAGAACTTTATGCCAATTGCAGGGTAGACTGACGTCACTGAGGTATGCTCATGATGTGAAATGCGCCGCTGTGCTGCGCACGTAGCGAACGATAAATGGGACACGGCGTTGGCGAATGGCCCACTTCGTACCGTGATTTCTCAGCCGACAGTCATTGTAGAACGTGTTGTCGTGTGCCACAGGACACGTGTATAGCTAAGAATGCCAGGCCGCCGTCAACGGAGGCATTTCCAGCAGACAGACGACTTTACGAGGGGTATGGTGATCGAGCTGAGAAGGGCAGGTTGGTCGCTTCGTCAAATCGCAGCCGATACCCATAGGGATGTGTCCACGGTGCAGCGCCTGTGGCGAAGATGGTTGGCGCAGGGACATGTGGCACGTGCGAGGGGTCCAGGCGCAGCCCGAGTGACGTCAGCACGCGAGGATCAGCGCATCCGCCGCCAAGCGGTGGCAGCCCCGCACGCCACGTCAACCGCCATTCTTCAGCATGTGCAAGACACCCTGGCTGTTCCAATATCGACCAGAACAATTTCCCGTCGATTGGTTGAAGGAGGCCTGCACTCCCGGCGTCCGCTCAGAAGACTACCATTGACTCCACAGCATAGACGTGCACGCCTGGCATGGTGCCAGGCTAGAGCGACTTGGATGAGGGAATGGCGGAACGTCGTGTTCTCCGATGAGTCACGCTTCTGTTCTGTCAGTGATAGTCACCGCAGACGAGTGTGGCGTCGGCGTGGAGAAAGGTCAATGTGGAGCACCCTACCGCTAGACAACGCGGCATCATGGTTTGGGGCGCTATTGCGTATGATTCCACGTCACCTCTAGTGCGTATTCAAGGCACGTTAAATGCCCACCGCTACGTGCAGCATGTGCTGCGGCCGGTGGCACTCCCGTACCTTCAGGGGCTGCCCAATGCTCTGTTTCAGCAGGATAATGCCCGCCCACACACTGCTCGCATCTCCCAACAGGCTCTACGAGGTGTACAGATGCTTCCGTGGCCAGCGTACTCTCCGGATCTCTCACCAATCGAACACGTGTGGGCTCTCATTGGACGCCGTTTGCAAACTCTGCCCCAGCCTCGTACGGACGACCAACTGTGGCAAATGGTTGACAGAGAATGGAGAACCATCCCTCAGGACACCATCCGCACTCTTATTGACTCTGTACCTCGACGTGTTTCTGCGTGCATCGCCGCTCGCGGTGGTCCTACATCCTACTGAGTCGATGCCGTGCGCATTGTGTAACCTGCATATCGGTTTGAAATAAACATCAATTATTCGTCCGTGCCGTCTCTGTTTTTTCTCCAACTTTCATCCCTTTCAAACCACTCCTTCTTGGTGTTGCATTTGCTCTGTCAGTCAGTGTATGATGATCTGGACATAGAAAGGGAAAAATAAATTCCAGTACCTAATTCAAACTACTGCAGAGGGCAGTAGGATGTCTTAAATATCTTTCTGCCTACAGCTGATAACTATGAGAAAGCAATTCAGTGTGAACAGGGTAGGTTCGGAAGAGAAGAATTATTGGTGGAGTTTGTGAACTGTGAAGGGTTAATTATTCAGAATTCCACATTGTCTCAGAAATTCACTCCTTTGCAACTCTTTGATCGATTAGTCGTATCTTAGGTCACTGGAATCGTTGGGAATGGCCAGTGATAAATTCGCAGCCTTTTTATTCCCCCTAGTTGAATCATCATTCCCAAAAGACCTGCTAAGAGTGTGGTTAAGAACTGGCACTTTTTTGCCTAACAGTGAAACAGCAGAGAATATTGTGGGGAATTGTCACAGCTATTACTTTTTCTGAAGAATGAAGTGGAGGGTGATAAGAGAATTTCTCTTGCCCAAGGAGGATTCCATACATCCTCTCAGAAACCGGGAAAGCAGAAGAGAAAGTCACTTCATCCTGAATCTATACCTACTGCTAGTAATCTGTTTGCTGGAGAAACAAGAGGTACATCAAATGGAAGCAGTTGTCTTTTCTGTAAAAGAAACCATGGTATGAAAGATTGTTTCAAGGCACAGAATATGACTGTCTGAGAAGAAAAGTATATTGATGAAAACGCGGTGCTGCTACCAACGTCTGAAAAAAGGTCGTACGGCTAAGGCTTGTAAAGCGACTGTGCAGGGTCAGGTATGTGGGAAGAGACACCGTGTTCCTATGTGTCCGAATTTGCCATTGAAGGAGTAGAAGAAAGAGGAGCCAAGTATGGGAAAACACAGTGCAGTGTTGAGCAATCAAAGCTATGGTCAAGAAGTTCTCCTTCAAACCCTAATGGTGAAGATCCTATCCAAAGACAAGAACGCATCGTCAGGGTTTTGATCAACAGTGGATAGCAGCGATCTTATTTATTGGAAAGGACTGCTGTATCTGTTGGACTTCAATCCTCAGGTATGGAGACCTTTACTTATGCTTTGTTTGGATGTGACAGGCAGTTGCATTCGACCTACCAGTTGAAGATCTGCAGTGTGGATGGAAAGTATTGTTGTGAGATCCCTGTGCACAGTCAGCGTGTGATTTGTGGTGAAATTCCTAGGCTTCAGAGGGGTCCCTTAACGAAGGAACTGAAACAAAACCACATTTTTGTTTCTTATTGTGGCCCCATTAGACCTGAAATTGAACTACTTCTGGGCAGTGACGTGTATGGGCTGTTACTGATCGGGAGAATTAAAACTTTGAACTGTGGACCAGTAGCTGTAGAAACCCATTTGGGATGGGTTGTTATGGGAAGTTTCGTCATTCCTCATGTAGCGCTAACATGTTTGTAACATCCCTACTGACATTGAATTCTAGTGTGACTGAAGTGTGGAAATTAGACCCTCTTGGAATCAAAGATCCTGTGGAAAAGAAATCTCAAGAAGAAATAGATTTTGCCACACTTGACTATTTTAAGAATACAGTTTCTATTAACAGTAAGGGATGCTATAAAACGTCAGCTTACCTTGGAATGAGAAGTTCGAGGCTCTGCAAGAAAACCTAGAAGTTGCTGAGGAGAGGTGCAGATCTACTTCAGTGAATGATCTGTAAAGGAAAGTATGGTGATTGTGACAAGGTACTTAAAGAATGGCAACAAGAAGTGATAGAAGAAATACCACTCGAAGAAATACCACTACTTACCACACCGGTGAGTGTTTAAAAATAATTCCACTACATCTGTCAGGCCAGCATTCGATGCCTCCAGCAAGAGTAAGGGATTTCCATCTTTGAATGAGTGCTAAGAAAGGGTTCCAATTTGCTGGAGCAAATTCCACCGATTCTGACAAGATTTTGCTATGGTGGGATAGGCGTAGTTTCTGACATCAGGAAGGCCTATCTTCAAATTTCTGTTGCTCCACCCGATAGACTTTCTCAGGTTTTTGTGGTGCGAGGGTTTTTCCCAAGGAAAATTCAAGGTTTTTAGGCATAGAAGAGTAGCTTTTGGACTTAATTGTAGCCCCTTTTTGTTGAGTGCTGTGCTCGACCTTCTTCTGGAGAAAAGTCAGTCCGAATTTAGGAATATATCTCAAGTGCTAAGGAGGTCTTTCTATGTTGACAACTGTGTTACATCCATTGACACTGAAGAGGAAATTGACCCAGTTCATTGATGAATCCACAAGACTTCTTGCAGAAGCAAAGTTCGAACTTAGAGGCTGGGAAAGTAACTGCTTAGAAAGGACTATAGGACTGAAAAACGTTAATCCCGTTCTTGGCCTGCTGTGGCATAAAGAGAAGGATGAACTATTGTGATGTTCGAATGATAACTGAAGCTGGAACCATCACCAGAAGAAAGATCCTGCCTATGGCCCAAAGGTTTTTTTGATCCTGTTAGATTTTCTTATCTGTTTACTTCGATTCTGAAACTTCTTATACAGAGTGGTTGGAACCTCAAAATGGGCTGGGATGATCTATTGCCTGAAGAGTTGCAGAAGAAATTCAAAAGGTGGGAGCAAGAAATTCTGCAGCTTTCTGAGTTAAGGGTACCAAGACGCACAAGTGCTTTTGAAACTCAAGAAACTTGGAGCCGCCATACCTTGCCTGTAAAAATGCCTATGCCACAGTTATTTTCCTGAGTAGTGGACTGGAAGGATCTGTTCTGGTGCAGCTTGTCATGGCAAAGTCAAGAGTTATGCCTCTGAGGACTTCAGTAATGCCCAGATTAGAGCTTCTGGCTTGTATAGGGGGAGCCATTTGGCAGTCTGTGTGAGGAAGACTTTAGGTAAAGACATCCCAGAGTATTTCTGGACGGACTCTTCTACAGCACTGCACTGGATTAAGACAAATGATACATGGGGTCCATTTGTCAGCAATCGCGTGAAAGTGATTAAAACACTGACAAGATGAGACTGGAGATATACAGTATAGCCGGTGATCTGAATCCTGCTGACCTTCCGTCCTGAGGATCTTCTGCACGATCTCTGATTAATGGTGGGAGGGGCCAGATTGGTTAAAGCTGGAAGAAAAGGACTGGCCCCTATCATGTGTTAATGCAGACGAAGATGAAATTCAGCAAGAGAAGAAAAGGCAGTCTCTATTCTTGATTACTACTTCACACCGAGACTTACGTGGTATCTATGACGGTTTTTGCAAATTTACTCAGATTGTCAGATTTGTTGCCTGGATACTAGACTACGCTTCGTTGCTAGAATACCGAGGCAGGTAAGGTACAATAGCGATAGCCTCACGGTTGATGAAATAGAGGCTGAAAGAAGACTTCTGAAGCTCGTCCAGACAGAACCACTAGGGAAGGGAGAAGATGACAGCATGAAATCACTTTGCACTTTCATTGATCGGGATGGGGTTCTAAGGCTGAAAACGAAAATTACTCGAAGGGAAGACAATGAAAACTTCAGATACCCTATTTTATTGCTTTCCAAACACAGAATCACAGAACTTCTGATAGAAGAGTACCATGTGAAACATTCGCACATTGGGAGTTCAGATGTCGTTGGGAGGGCTAAGAGAAAAATATTGGATTTTGAGATGCAGGAAGACAGTTCGTGGAGTGATATCCAAATGTTACCTGCGGAAGATTTGAGTCGAACAAGACAATAGCTGAGCCTGCACTGCTGCCAAAGGACAGGGTCAATGATGCTTTGGTTTTTGAAGCAACTGGAGTGGACCTGAAGAGTGGTGAAAAGGCATTGATCGTGCTGTTCACCTGTGCACTCTATCATGCTTTACATTTGGAGCTGGTTCAGAGTCTCTCTACAGATTCATTCGTCCAGGGTTTGAGAAGGTTTATCACAAGAAGAGGAAGGCCTTGTGTGATTTATCGTGACAGTGGCTCAAATTTCACCAGAGCAAATAGTTTGATGACTTCATTAGACTGGAGCGTGCTAAAGGAGATTGCAGTCATTCAGAGAATCCAGTGGAAATTCATCCCACCCACTGCTGCATGGTGGGGTGGATGGTGGGAGAGGGTGGTGCAGATGATAAAGAAACTGTTAAGGAGGACACTTGAAAGGGCTTCTTTGAACAATGAAGAGATGTCTACAGTCTTGTGCGATGTGGAGAGTGTGGCTAACATGACTCCCTTAACGTACCTGTCCGAAGACCCAGATGACTTGGCACTACTGACCCCTGCAATGTTCCTGCAAGACAGTTTTTCAGTTAGAGTAGCAGACCTTGACCACTTGGATGCTATAGATATAAGGAAGAAAGCAAAGTACATCCAGCATCTGCGGGAGCAGCTAAGGAGAAGGTTTCAGGAGGAGTATCTGAGTGTTTTGGTGCCGCAACAGACTGGAAAAGTACATAAGGAACCTCTGATGGTTGGTGATAGTCCTGGTTGGTTCTGATGATAAAAGAAGTCTGGAATGGCCTGTTGCTAGAGTGGTAGATAATCCCAGGACAATATGGCCACATGAAAGTGGTGAAAGTTGAGTTGCAGGAAGAGATATCAGACTTATTCAACAAATTTTTTTTCCTTGGAGGTGTCTTCACCAGAGGATATACCATATCTGGAAGGAGATAATGTCAACCTGAGAACTGATGTTCCAGCTGCGGAGCCTTTAGTCTTGAAGACTAGGAGTGGGCATTCAGTGAAAGTATCATTTTGGTTTAGGGAATACAGTAGAACCTCGATTATACATTCCTGGAAACTAAGTTTTCCCATATTATTCATTCAAATTACGTGGTCCTGCGAGCATCCTAATTAAATCGCGTTGTGAAAATCCCACATTATCTGTTCCTCGAAGAAACGGTTTCCCGGATCCACCCTCCAGAAATTTCAGTCCCATCAACGCTAAATCCTCGATCACGCATTTTTCAAGAAACTGTGTCTTACGAAAGGACGGTTACAGCATACTTAAGGATCTTGGTGTTGACGTCCCATCATTGCGATAATTTGAAGAAGTACTGTAGCCTACCGGAAAAGTGATCGCCGGTGAACTTGCATAAAGGATGATCTGAGCATCACTTTCGGGCATTATTGTGTTGGTTCCAGGTTGTCATTCTATGATTACGGTACCTTTAATTGATGAGCTATTTAATGGTGATATGGCGACCCCGGTCTAGAGAGCCAGGAATAATGGCTGAGAGAATTCGTCACACTGACCATGCGTCACCTTGTAATCTGCAGGCCTTCGGACCGAGGGCGGTTGCTTGGTAGGCAGAAAGCCGATTGGGGCTGTAGTTTGGTTTGGTTTAGGGGCGTTTGTAAGAATATAAGTATACATATTTCATTTTTGTGATGTTTAGCCAAATTGTTAATGGTTCATCGTTCCCGGATTTTCCGTTTTCCCGTGTTGTACATTTTTTTCGTGGTCCCTCCGAAAATGGAGAATCGAGGTTCCACTGTAATCTAATGTTAGTACTGTGAAGAGTACCAGTAACTCATTTGTAAAAGTGTTGATTTTTTAAGGTGATAATTTTGATTTTATTGTGTAACAAAAAATCAAGGTGGGAGGTATGTCACATTCTGCCCTCTTGTGGGAGTGATGTAATTTTACGTTTGACAGGCTTTGATGCATGGACAGAAGACAGTCAGTTGCTACTGTTATGGATATGGTAAATTCTTAGATGTGTTGCAAATACTGTACAACCTTACCTTGAATTAAATATTTGGTTGTTACCGTTTTCGTAAAATGGAAAAGTGCCTGCATTTTGACGAACCAGTCTGCCAGGTAGGTTTTCTGGTTTGAATAGAACAGCAGTTGTGATTTTTGTAATATCACTAAGAACATGGAGTTAAAAGAAAGTAACACAATTTCCCATATTCCCATTTTGATACCAGGCAATTCTAGGGCTGTACCTTAAGGCCACGGCCAATTCCTTCCCACTCCTAGGCCTTTCCTATCCCTTACGACCTATCAGTGTTGGAGCGATGTAAAGCAAGTTGTAAAAGAACCCTACTATTCACTGTTTGGATATAAAAGAGATACTCCAACATACCCATTCATTTTACGATAGATATTTAGAAATAATTTACTAAAGCACAGTGGTTTATGTAAAGTAGAAATTGAAGAGTTCATAAATATTCTGACTTTTAAACTTAACAGTTGTTTTACATTTAATAGTAAAATTTATAAACAAGACAAATAGCTTGTCATCGGGATCTTCAGCTTCAGGAATATTGGTGAATATCTACAAGGACAATTTAGAAGTTAACCCTCCGTTGGTCGCGCCTCATTTCTTAACACCGCTGGTCGCGGGTGAGCGGAGCGCTCACCATTAATGTAATATGATTTTTGAGGCCTTTATTGTTATTATTTTTGGTGTTATTGTTTTAATTTTGATACTTGTTTATTCTTTAGTTTTTTGTTGACAGGTTAAGTACAATATTCATTGAAACAGAATACACATGATTATGCAAACACCATGGTGATGTACTCTCCTACGGAATAGCAAACTTTACAGCGCTGTACAAAGCCCTCAAATATTTCTCGTATCGCTGCCAATTTATCAACGGATTTCCTTTCATTTCTCGTCTGAGCATCATCAAATCGGAGACATCTTAAAAGTAAAATCTCCGGTATGACATCACTAATCAGATAAAAAATTAGATGTATGGCTTTTCCGGCGTTTGCTCTATAAACCAGCGTTTCGTCTCAGGTCTGACACTAGACTCTTCAGAGTGGGATGTGTCAGACCCTACCCACTGACGCTGGGGTGTATGCAGGTGAACTTATCAGAAGCTTATTTATGAAGCACAGTCTGCTAACTGCATACGGGAGATAAAACTCCACAATGGAATTAATGCCCGCCTAGCAATTCCAAATTTTTGATCTGATTTTTGATATGCTCTATTGGTGGAAAAGAATCTAATTTCCTTCATGGGAACTTAGAATTTCCATATGACATCACTAGACAAAATATTTCTGGAGCTGTCCCATCCGTCGCCCACAAATCTTCAACATTTCGATGAGAGGACTTCATTACACCGGATAAGTAAAGTAATCCTATAAGAGCCATGATTTCATCAATGTTGGTATCCACAGCATCCCTCTCCCGAGAATAATTAGCTCTCGTAATGCGTAAGCGAACATTCGTATGAAACACAATTTTCTCCAACACACTGTCTGGGAAGTAGAGCCCACGATTCACGTACTGTCTTCGCATTCTGTGCAACACGTGTGACACTTGATGGATGAATCACGATGTTTTTCTTCCTACATTTGTTGGGGCGAGGGGTGTGAATATTCCACAGAGTAATGTTGTTACGACAAACATATTGAGGAGCAGGCTCGACTGGCTGACCAGGAACGGCTTCGTCCCCAGGAACATCTGATGCGCTGTCGTGATCGCTGTTGGCGGGTTGCTCTGTATATGAGTACTCAGAATCTTCATTATTGCCTTCAGCTAAGAGAACTTCTTCATCATCCGACTCCTGTAATAACCAATTACAAATCGTGAAATCTTGATTCATGACTTGTAGGCTAATATGATAGGAATAATGTGGAAGTTGAAAAAAATGTAACGCCAACGGTCGCACCCTGCAACATTGTTGGACTTGCTCAAAACATTCCAAAAGTCAGCTACTCGGTGATTAAGAAGTATAGTACTACTTAGCTTCGCACGGCACATCTTTAAAAAGTAAAGGGAGCGCCGCGCTCACCCCGCAACCAACGGAGGGTTAACAAATAATAGGTGAAATTAAAGTTTTAGACACATGGTTGAGATATGTAGATGATACTTTCATCATTTATAGATGAGCAAGAAATAAGTGCAAACATATTAACATGGAAAAGAAACGTTGATTTAAATTTGAATGAACCTATAAATGAAGACAATGTTTTATTTAAATTTATTAAATTTACGTTAGAATCAGAACAGAATAAATCACTTAGCTTTTTAGACATTGAAATTACAAGAGTACATCAAAATTTTTGGGAAAGAAACTCATACTGACACAATCATTAGAAATGACTTGAACCGTCCAGGCCAACATAAACAAGCAATGTTTCTTTGTCTTATTAATAGGGCACTTCTTAAAGTCCCTGTGAGTAAGGAAGCTTTCAAAAAAAGAAGTGAGAATAATATATGAAATTGCTGTGAATGATGGTTATTCAAAGAATAATAGAAACAATAGTAGAATAAAAGAATAATTTAAAAAAATAGAAACCGAAGAATAGAAGATAAAAAAATTAAACCAAAGTCCACTCTGAATAATGACACATCTGTCCTCATGTTTAATTATGAACATTCATATGTTTTGAACAATATATTTAGAAAAGACAGTATTAAAGCCTTATGCAGAAAAAATAAAATTATAATAAATTTTATTCAACACCATTGTTGTCATCAAGGAGAATAAATATCATAAATCGGGTATTTATTGCATAATATGCCAAGAATATAATAAACAATGTATGGGATGGTCTGGAAGAAGTTTGGAGATTAGACGTAAATGCCATCAGTTAATGCTCCTCTCCAGAGTTTAGCTAAACATCCTTTTATCTTTTCTTTATCTTATCATTAATAGGGTCTGTACTTACACTGACTGACAGAGCAGATGCAACACCAAGAAGGAGTGGTCAGAACTTTATGCCAATTGCAGGGTAGACTGACGTCACTGAGGTATGCTCATGATGTGAAATGCGCCGCTGTGCTGCGCACGTAGCGAACGATAAATGGGACATGGCGTTGGCGAATAGCCCACTTCGTACCGTGATTTCTCAGCCGACAGTCATTGTAGAACGTGTTGTCGTGTGCCACAGGACACGTGTATAGCTAAGAATGCCAGGCCGCCATCAACGGAGGCATTTCCAGCAGACAGACGACTTTACGAGGGGTATGGTGATCGGGCTGAGAAGGGCAGGTTGGTCGCTTCGTCAAATCGCAGCCGATACCCATAGGGATGTGTCCACGGTGCAGCGCCTGTGGCGAAGATGGTTGGCGCAGGGACATGTGGCACGTGCGAGGGGTCCAGGCGCAGCCCGAGTGACGTCAGCACGCGAGGATCGGCGCATCTGCCGCCAAGCGGTGGCAGCCCCGCACGCCACGTCAACTGCCATTCTTCAGCATGTGCAAGACACCCTGGCTGTTCCAATATTGACCAGAACAATTTCCCGTCGATTGGTTGAAGGAGGCCTGCACTCCCGGCGTCCGCTCAGAAGACTACCATTGACTCCACAGCATAGACGTGCACGCCTGGCATGGTGCCGGGCTAGAACGACTTGGATGAGGGAATGGCGGAACGTCGTGTTCTCCGATGAGTCACGCTTCTGTTCTGTCAGTGATAGTCACCGCAGACGAGTGTGGCGTCGGCGTGGAGAAAGGTCAATGTGGAGCGCCCTACCGCTAGACAACGCGGCATCATGGTTTGGGGCGCTATTGCGTATGATTCCACGTCACCTCTAGTGCGTATTCAAGGCACGTTAAATGCCCACCGCTACGTGCAGCATGTGCTGCGGCCGGTGGCACTCCCGTACCTTCAGGGGCTGCCCAATGCTCTGTTTCAGCAGGATAATGCCCGCCCACACACTGCTCGCATCTCCCAACAGGCTCTACGAGGTGTACAGATGCTTCCGTGGCCAGCGTACTCTCCGGATCTCTCACCAATCGAACACGTGTGGGATCTCATTGAACGCCGTTTGCAAACTCTGCCCCAGCCTCGTACGGACGACCAACTGTGGCAAATGGTTGACAGAGAATGGAGAACCATCCCTCAGGACACCATCCGCACTCTTATTGACTCTGTACCTCGACGTGTTTCTGCGTGCATCGCCGCTCGCGGTGGTCCTACATCCTACTGAGTCAATGCCGTGCGCATTGTGTAACCTGCATATCGGTTTGAAATAAACATCAATTATTCGTCCGTGCCTCTATGTTTTTTCCCCAACTTTCATCCCTTTCGAACCACTCCTTCTTGGTGTTGCATTTGCTCTGTCAGTCAGTGTATAAAACCATAATAGAGACTACATTTTATTCATGTTAATATGCAAACAGATTTTATGCATTCAAATTATTTTATGAGTAGCTCATTTCAATTTTGTGTTTGTTTTTTGCATCTTGTATAATTATAATTGTATAATTATCTTCCAAAGATAAGAAGCGTAGAGTTTAGTTAACTTAATTTCATAGCTCATTTGTTTTTCCTTGAAATAACTGAAACATGATATGCCAAATCTTATGATTATTAATTATTGTTTATTATTAAGTTCTGAGGAAGAGAACCCTGTTTCTTGAAACATGTATGGTTTGTAATAAATTTCATATTTAGTATTGACAGGGACATTTAAATGGGATGTATTCATGTGATATATTATTTGTCAATACGGACCATTTTAATATCAACCATTGTAGTTAAGATTTTCAACTATATAATGGATACATGCCATGAGGTGGCAGCGTATCCAATTGCAATCCTATTTTGGAATTGAAGATTACCTTATTTCTACAGGAAACAGGCAACAAAGGAAAATACAATGACGTTACAAGTTATATAGTAAAGATACCTGCTCCTGAAACAAAGTGCATTATAGCACTGAAAAGTACTGTTTTGATTCAGTTAAATAATTTAAGATGCTAGACTGCCCTGTAGAATTCCTGCAAGAGAAACAACTTAATTAAAGACATAACGAAAATAAAATTTACCATATCCCATCAGCCCGAATTCCCCTGTGCAGCGATAGCTCGAATGAAAGACGTCCACTCTTGATTCAGAACCAAGAGGAGAATCCTATGGTAACTTTGCATCATGGGATGTAAACTTCCCAGTTAGCTCCCATCTCCCTTCCAGAACAAGGCAACCAAATAACTAGTCGCATGCAGAATTCGACCAAAGCAGACCTTGCATCTTTTTCCGTGATGGTGGAAACTTTCCCACACTCTCCAAACACAAACCAGAACACCAGAAACAAGGGTTCTTTCTGGTGCCAGCAAGACGTGAGACCTAACTAGTCAGGATTTCCACAGGGTGCTTAACAAGTCTCCTTCACTATTTTAATATACAGAACAAAGATCTCCTCCTTTACAAACATGCAATCTCAAAGATAATTTTATACTTTATAAACTGGTACATTAACCTTCTGATAGGTATTCTTTCCCTTTCCTTACTTTTCATTGTCTTGGTTAATATCTATTATAGTAGCACATACATGGCATATTATATGCATTTTTTGGTCAGAGAATTGATAAACAGAGTACTTGAACGCTTAAAATGTTTTGAGTTTAATCTTCTAACATTTTATTTAGAAGAAAATTAAAGGATATTAAAAATGCTGTATACAAAATAAGAGAAGTTATTTTTTGATACATTTTACATATAATAATTAAGATCAGTTTACAAAGCCTCCGTGGCTCATACGGCAGCGCGTTGGCCTCTCACCGCTGGGTTCCGTGGTTCAAATCCCGGTCACTCCATGTGAGATTTGTGCTGGATATAGTGGAGGCGGGACAGGTTTTTCTCCGGGTACTCCGACTTTCCCTGTCATCTTCCATTCCAGCAACACTCTCCAATATCGTTTCATCTGTTGGTCATTAATCATTGCCCCAGAGGAGTGCGACAGATTTTGGCAGCCGGCACAGTTCCTATTTCTCGCTGCAAGATGGGGACTCCATTCATTTCATCCCTGACCCGGTCACTGACTGGAAAACAGGTTGTAGGTTTTTCAATTAAGATCAGTTTATTTTCTTGCAGACAATTAGATCATGTATTGAATGACTGTAACTCACTGCTGTAAAGGTACACTTCTCTTTAACTTTGTAGATAATAGTTGAAAGGGTGTTAAGAAAATACAATTAACATGCTCCAGTTTCTGTTGTGCCAACATTCAAATTTTCTTATAGAGATATTTAGCTATTAAAAATTTTCCTTACTCAATATTTAAATTTACCAATAACTGATGTCTGTTACCTGTTAAGTGACTATAAAAAGTTCCCATCCCAATTTCTGTTGGACCGGGCGAGTTGGCCATGCGCGCAGGCGCGGGGCTGTGAGCTTGCATCCGGGAGATCGTGGGTTCGAGCTCCACTGTCTGCAGCCCTGAAGATGGTTTTCCGTGGTTTCCCATTTTCACACCAGGCAAATGCTGGGGCTGTACCTTAAGGCCACGGCCGCTTCCTTCCAACTCCTAGGCCTTTCCTATCCCATTGTCACCATAAGACCTATCTGTGTCGGTGCGACGTAAAGCAAAAAAAAAAAAAAAAAAAAAAAATCTGTTGGTACCAAAGCATACACAAATTATAATTTCCCCACACTGTCTTTCAGTTTTGTCTGCGAGAGACCCTGCAGTTAGCCTACTACAGCTTAGTAAAAGTTAGCTAATTTTTTTGCTAGTGGCTTTACGTCGCACCGACACAGATAGGTCTTATGGCGACGATGGTATAGGAAAGACCTAGGAGTTGGAAGGAACCGGCCGTGGCTAAGGTACAGCCCCAGCATTTGCCTGGTGTGAAAATGGGAAACCACGGAAAACCGTCTTTAGGGCTGCCGACAGGGGGTTTCGAACCCACTATCTCCCGAATACTGGATACTGGCCCCACTTAAGCGACTGCAGCTATCGAACTTGGTAAAAATTAGTTAACATGAGGGTGTTTCATTCCTTAAAATGACCCATATATGAGGTAAAGTTTTTAAAATATTTTGATTAATACACAGATGGATCAGGATTGTTTATGCTATAGTCCATTAGGTTGAAAGAGTCTTTTGCGAGAAATGATTTCTCATGCAGTAGTGGCAGCTATCTTCCCCCACTCCTGCAGCAGGTCCAGTCAACAGGCTAGTGCTGAATTGAGAAAGTCTCAAGTGGTGCGTGTTATGTGCGAGCAAAGTTGAAATAACTGAAGGACGAGCATGTCTTCTAGGTTCTCTTCTAAATTTGGAGACCACCGCGAGGTCAGGCATGTGAAATTGTTTATAAAGCGAGTGAAATATGAGTTATGAATCGAGAACATGACTTGAAATTGAATATACTGAGCAAATTGGGGGGGGAGAAATTGAATGTTGTACAGTGTCAGAAGCTGATATGTGTATGTTCTAGGTGGTCTACGTAAAATAAAACACAATTTTTTCTGGACCAGGTTAGTCAATGACACCTTCACAATTTTAGATGGAAGACACACAAACAGCGTAACCATTCTTGAGGAGTTGAACAAACTAATTCCCCATATACAGTTCACATTGGAAACAGAATCCAACCGTTCTCTAAATTTTCTAGACTTAACAGTCCCAAGGGAACAACACTCCCTCACTTATGACATTTACAGGAAACTTACACAAACTATCAATACTATAAAACAACATTCAATCCACCCTAGCACCCACAAAAAGGCAGCCTTTTATAGCTTTGTCCACAGAGCTTTTAATATTCCATTATCTCATTCCAACCTAAAAAAGAACTAACCATCAGGGCAATAACTCTTTCTAATGGGTACAAGAAAAGGTTCATCGACCAAAATATATCTAAAATTCAAAACAAACCTAAATCTATTCATATTAAAGAAAAGAAACAAAAGGACTACCTTCAACAACAATTCTGTTTACCAAATAACAAACCTATTTAAAAAACGCTGGGTAAAAATAGCATTCAAAACAACAAACAACAATCGTTCACATTTCCACAATCTAGGTACCGTGAATAAATCGGACAACTTTGATAAATCGGGCATTTACAGATTAGTGTCAGTCTTGTTTAACAAGTTACATTGGACGGACAGGAAGGAGCTTTAAACCAGGTACATCGAATATATTAATGCAGTCAAACATAAGACATTCAGCCATGGGTCTACACATACATGAATCCAATCATAAATTTTCCGATATAGACAAAGACCTAGAAATTTGTTGAAAGTAATTCCAATAGCTATGTGGGAGTTCATGGTATACTTTGAGATGTGTTGAATAAAGTTCATTATTGATATGTTGTTTCTTATGATATAGGAATTTTATTTCTTCTTTTAACCAAATTTCATTAGTCTTGTTTAGTGTTTTGCATGTCTGAGCAGTTCGTCTATGTTTGTTATTGTATTTCTGGAGAAATTTCGGTGTTAAGTTGCTTGAAGGGCATTCCTTCAAGAAGGCAATGCTTTTGGTTGCGTTCATTAGCTTGATTTTTAGGTTTTGGTATTTGAATGCATTACGTTTTGCCTGGTTGGCTTCCGTGTTATTATTTATGAGTTTCATATTCCGTATTGATTGGATTCAATATAATAGACAAGAAAAATGTTCCACCGATCAATACTATTTATTGTGAATGAATTATTGCACTAGTACCGGTTTTGGCCTTTGTAATTTTGTCTAATGACTGTAAATTTGTGTGCTAGCTGATGATGGCCAAGAGAGGCCGAAACCGGTACTAGTGCAATAATTCATTCACAATAAATAGTATTGATCGGTGGAACATTTTTCTTGTCTATTATATTGAATCCAATCAATATGGAATATGAAACTTATAAATAATAACATGGAAGCCAACCAGGCAAAACGTAATGCATTCAAATACCAAAACCTAAAAATCAAGTTAATGAACACAACCAAAAGCATTGCCTTCTTGAAGGAATGCCTTTCAAACAATTTAACACAGAAATTTCTCCAGAAATACAATAACAAACATAGACGAACTGCTCAGACACGCAAAACACTAAACAAGACTAATGAAATTTGGTTAAAAGAAGAAATGAAATTCCTATATCGTAAGAAACATCTCAATAATGAACTTTATTCAACACATCTCAAAGTATCCCATAGACAAAGACCTACGAATAATTGAAACCATGGAAAAGGGATCCCTACTCAGTATCAAAGAAATATTTTACATATCGTCAGACCAAGTTAATTTTAATCATAATCTGAATGAACCCACCAAAAAAACTAACATTCTTTGAGGCCATTCATCTCCTCAAGACATATCTAGACGGAACGGCTTGACAACGAATCACTTCCCCTCTCTCGCACACCCCCTCAACCTACCCAATGCAAGCCACCCCCATCTCTCCCTGCCCTCCTCTCCTAGCCAACAAAAAGCTCGACACACACACACAAGCACAGTTGAACAGATCGCAACCCACTCTTTTAATGGCAGGTTAGCGCGAGCGGGAACAGAGTAAGTAATATAAATATCATTTTACAATTAAACTCAAACACACACAACAGTTTCTCATTTCTTTCTTTTCTTTTTCCTCAGACACCTACCATCAATGCACGGTTCCATAAGCCAAGGCAATACAATCACCAATTCTACATCAACAACAATAGTAGACAACAGTTTCAACTTCATAAGCAAGTGTTCCATAACGAAGGATGTTCCCCCAGCCCTTCAGGCAATTTAAATCTACCAATTATTCGTAACATCAGCTCACCACAAAACCAGAAGTTTATTCCATATTATACTAAAGCACTGCAAGATTACATAAACTAGAACAAGCAATTTCTACATTTATAAAATGTTTCATTGTCAAATGTATTTCATTTCAACTATGTCATATATTAAAGTTGATTGAAACAGGGCTGAAAATTACGTTCCATGTTCCACAAACACACTCCAATAATTTTAAATCAGATCCAAGAACTTTCTTAAAATGCCAAGTGTTTCAAGTCAATTTATATTTCAACTGATTCATTTTTCCAAGTAGATGAAACAATCCAACAAGTCTATTCCGCGTTCTTCAAACGTGCAGTGTTTCAGCCCAGATCCAAGAACTTTAGTAAATTATCAAACGTTTCATGTGATTGTGTGGTATAATTAGTCATTAGTTTCGTTTCAAAAGGTTCAAGTTTTCAAGGTGATTGTGGCAATACTGATAAGTCTGTTCCAAGTTATACAAACATACGACAGTACTTTTTAACTCAAATCCAGGAACATTCTTAAAGTGCCATGTGTTTCATGTCAGTGTGTATATTTTCAACTAGTGCATTTATTTCCAGTAGATTGAAATAAGACCAACAAGTCTGTTCTGTGTTCCACGAACACATGACAGTTTAAACCAGAACCAAGAATTTTTTTTTAAACTTCCATGTATTGCACATCATGTGTACGTTACAATTCAATGTGTATATTTCAACTTGTTCACATTCTTTCAAATAGATTGAAATATGACCAAGAAGTCCGTTAAGTGTTTTACAAACACTTGGCAGTATTTTCAATCCAGAACCAAGGACTTTCTTAAAGTGCCAAATGTCTTCAGTCAATATGTATATAATTTTTAATTAGTTTTTTATTTCAACTGATTCACATATTTTCATACTGATTGTATCCATGTTCTACAAACTCACGACAGTGTTTTAAACCCAGAGCCAAGATCTTTCTTAAAGTGCAAAACGTTCCATGTTATTGTGAGCATAATTTGTCACTTTGTTTTACAACCCATTGATGTGTTTTTAGGCAGTCGCCATTATGTGTATAATTTTATATTGATATCTGTCAACCAATCGAGATGTATGTAGGCAACCCTAATGATGATTATCAGTTTCCCCTTGATTTGATGTTCAACAAGAACTGATGACTCCAAGGGAGTCAAAGCCAGTCTTCGCTTAATAAATTTAATATACAGTATTTTACAATGTGTTGAATGGTGGAACATCCCTCAAACTCTATTATTAGTTATACGTCAACACAGAAATGAAAATCATAACCTATGTCTACTTTGAACGGCATTATAGCGAAGAAAGAAGATATCTTGGCTTCTACAGGGAATACTTTGGCAAATTGCAAGAAAGTTAAATCTGGAAAGTACGATGATGTAGAAAAAGCTCTGCAGTATGGTTTAAACAGCAGCGAAGTTTAAACATACCTTTGAGTGGGACTATTGTGTTGGAGAAAGCCGAAGAAATTGCGTGCAAATTAAAGGTACCTTTTACCGTGTCGAACGGGTGGCTGGACTGCTTTAAAAATCTAGCCGGTATCGTTTACAAAACAATTTGTGGCGAAGCAGAGATTTCAAATGCGGAGGAAAGAGGTGCATGGAAGGAAACAGTTCTGCCTGTTTAAATAAGCACTTACAAACCTTGCAGTGTTTTTAATCTTGATGAATTTGCACTTTTTTACCTGCTTATCCCGGATAAATGTCTAGTTTTGAAGGGAGAACCTTGCCACGGGAGAAAATTAAGTAAATATCGAGTTACGGTATTGATTGGTGCTAATATGGAAGGAACTGAAAAACTACCTCTACTGATGATAGGGAATTCTAGGAAGCCATGTTGCTTCAAAAATGTCAGGACTTGACCGTGCAAGTACACCAGCAACAAGTCAGCTTGGATGAAAAGTTCCCTGTTTGAAGAGTATATGCAGGCATTAGATGCCAAAATGGGGAGCCAGAACAGGAAGATTATGGAGTTTATGGACCACTGCCCTGCTCAACCAAGGAATGGCCCCATTTAAGGAACATCAAGGTAGAATTTTTTCCACTGAATACATCGCTACTACAGCCCATGGACCAAGGAATCATTAAGGTATTGAAGCAAAAGTACCAAAAAACAGTTGTGCGCCATATGCTGCTACGCCTGGAAGCAGGCAAACCAATCTACAGACCATCTCTTTTGGACACAATGCATTTCATTGCCTCATCATGGAAATCAGTGGAGCCTGTAATAATAGCAAATTGCTTCAAGTGAGCAAGCTTCAGTGGTGGTACCAACAGCATTATTATGGAAGTTGGTGATGAAGAGCCAGGGTGCTGGAAAACTATACAAGAGAAGATGGAGATTACCAGTAGTTTCGACAACTTTACTGCCATTGATGATATAGTAATCACTTGCGAGGAGCAGACCATCGATGAGATCTGCAAGGAAATTCAGGCAGGAGATGAGGAGAATAAAGAAGAAGAAGAGGTTGAGGAAGAGAATCCCCCAAGACCATCTTGCAGTGTGGCAAGCATCTGCCTTGAAAAACTGAGGTGGTTTATGGAAGGTTCGGTCAGTGTGCCTCACAACACATGGAAGGCAATGTGGGAAATGGAGAGGTTTGTACTTCAAGAAAGCAGTAAAAACCTAAAACAGTCAACGCTGGACAATTTCTTTTCCAAGTAGGAGCCTAGACTTTTGTGTTTGGAAATGTCTAATGCAGTATGGAATTTACATAATGTATGTATGGTTACCATCTACAGTTTTAATGTTCTTAGTATTTCTTCTTATCTCTTATGCCAGGTTGTATATAATATGTTCCCTTCTCTTATCAAGTATTTTTATAACACAGTACGCTGCAGTCGCTTAAGTGCGGCTAGTATCCAGTATTCGGGAGATAGTAGATTCGAACCTCACTGTCGGCAGCCCTGAAAATGGTTTTCCGTGGTTTCCCATTTTCATACCAGGCAAATGCTGGGGGCTGTACCTTAAGGCCACGGCCGCTTCCTTTCCACTCCTAGCCCTTTCCTGTCCCATCGTCGCCGTAAGACCTATCTATGTCGGTGCGACGTAAAACAACTAAAAAAATATATATAACACAGTACGTTCAGTTATTTTACTTTCTCTAAAAATATATTTCATGATAATCTAATATCTATATTGTGGCTTTCTTTTAGCAGCTTATATATATTAGCCTATTTCAGTATTGTTCACAAACAAGAAAATCTGTTAGCTGTGTGTTTCACATGTATTTCAAAGTACAGAATAAGTTTTCGGGCATTACCCCTTTTAAGAAATTTCCTGCTTAAGTTTTTTTGTGGTCCCTTGAAAGATTTCTTAACAGAGTTTCACTGTATGTTGTAAACTTGGTGTGTATGTAAAAAAAGAAAAAAAGAAAAATTTCAAAAGAAGGGTTGTCATGCTCCACTTCAATACTTGCACTAAACTTAACATACAAAATTAGCCTCTGATGTTCAAGGCTATAAGCAGATAGTTTTGGTTGCAGCAAATCCTGGTGGTTCTTTTGACAATCCAGAGTGAAGATACTGAGTCAAGCTGTAGTTCTTCTGTGCATGTTATTAAACTCTATAATGCAGTTCAAAGAGTGTTGCAACACCATCAGAACCAATTTGGTTTATGAGGTCTGTGTGTTGCAACTTGAAGATGTGATATTTAATAAGCGATGTGCTGGGACCATATTTTCAATAGATGACCTCAGGTAATGTGGGAACCTTGTATTCAGTCTGTCTTGATGAAACAAAGAATGTTGAAGACAAAAAAGAGAGCTTCAGATATTGGTGAGACATTGACCAGAGTCAGGGAGTACTTTCAAGACATTTGCAGACATTCTTCATCAGGAAAAGTTATGCACAAACCCATGGAAAATCGTACTTTGCAATCAGTAATTCAAACCTACCTGTTCACAAACTTGTAATGATGATGATGATGATGATGATGATGATCGTATAGCCTCAGCAAGCATTTTAATTTGACACAGTCTGGCTACTTGCTCATCAACTTTTGGTGTTCAGTTTTACTGTAGGCTTACTAGATGTCACAGTAAACCGAATCTCTCTTGGGTGGCATCTATGACTGAGTTTTTAAATGAATTTTGTCAAACACCAAATGTGTCACCAGAGATCTTGTACATGCCAATATTGTACGACATGGAGTGTCGAAGAGACTCTCTTTCCGCCCTTCAGAAATCAGATTACCTCTGCTGCTGGGTTTGAACCTGCTATCTTGGGATCTGGAGGCCAACACTCTACCACTGATCCACAGAGGGAGCTGCAAACTTGTTATGATTGGATCAGGTGGACAAGATGTGAATAAGAAAGTTCACTAGACTTTTCAGTGAAGAATTCAGGAGCTCTTGAAGATTAGTTGATATCTGAACCTGTCCCATTCACATCCTGCATGATGCATATCTAAAAGACTTTTGGTGAAGACTCATCTGAATGAGCTATTGTTGCTGTTTATCACTATTTTGATGGGTGACCAGGGAGGAATATGAAAGGATTCAAGATGATCTCAAGTTACCTCAAAAGAAATTCTTGAAACATTTTCCGTCTAGGTGGCTTACATTTTGTCCCACTGCTGAGATTGCTTGAACTCCGGAAAGGATAATATCATTTTTTCTCAAATTCTGGCCATCAGTAAAGAATCACTGTTACAACCTACTTCGTTCAAAAAGATGACCAAACTTTTAGGTTGTTCAACAATCAAAGCACAATTGTTCTTCAGTACTATATCTTCAGCAGAACTTTTTATGTGCTTCACTGAAATATTCCAATAAGATGAACCTTTAATTCATATCCTGTACCCTCAAGTACAAGATCTGGTAAGGAAAATGGCTTGACATGTTTGCAAGTCTATTTCTGTTGGTAACTTTAATCTAAATGATTTTTTGAAAATGTTGGTTGTGAAAGATATTGTTGCTCCACAGAAAATTAAAAATGAACTTTCACATTGTCTGGAAAAAGTTTTTGGTTTTCATGAACAGTGCTAAAGAGCATTAGGTTTTCGGATGCAAATATTTGACTGAAAAAGCAATGAAAGATTGTGATTTGATTCAACCACTGAGATGGTAAAAAGCCAGCAAAGCTTTCGAGATAGTTTTAGTCGTCAGTGAACTACCTGTCCATATAGAAGGAGGTGCTCGTTGATGAATGGAAGATGTTGCAGATAGACAGGGACAAGCTTTCAAAGGAAGAATTGATAGTTATTGGAAACAATTTTTAAAGAAAACTAATGTAGCAGGCCAAAAACAACATAAGGAATTAGCAGATTTGAGGCCTACATTGTCTCTCACATGGGAATTATAATTGTATTTCCCTGTTTTACTGTGCTCTTTCAGTAATGTATCAAAATTTGTCTTGACATAGCTTTTTACATAAAAATTTAAAAAAAAGTATTTCATTTAATAAAAAACTGTAATATAATGTTCATGTTTATTTAATAAATGAACAGGCCATATCCCATCCAGAACCAGAAACAAATGAAACTTGGGTTAAACATCAAATGAAATAGCTGCTATTCTTTATCATTTGGTATTTTACGTGTGTACACTTACACATTCAGTTTTTCCTGGTCTCCGCTGGCCTTTTTTTTTTTTTTGGCTGGAGATTACTAAATATATATATATATATATTATTTCCATTTTTGATGCAGAAACATGTGAATACCAAACATTTGACCATATTGATCATTTGGCAACTTTATCTTTTTAGTCTCTTTTTTTTCTGCCATTTTAGTATCTTTTTCCTCTTTTTATGGGGGTGGTCTACCACCCCTAGCCCTGCTATTGCCCTTGTTACATGGCAGTGGCATAATTTGTTCTTTCGGTATGCTACTTATTTCTTATATGAAGTGGAGAGGACCCAACCATTCTCATGAATTACATTTCACCGAGCTCGATAGCTGCAGTCTCTTAAGTGCGGCCAGTGTATTCGGGAGATAGTGGGTTCGAACCCCACTGTCGGCAGCCCTGAAGATGGTTTCCTGTGGTTTCCCATTTTCATATCAGGCAAATGCTGGGGATGTACCTTAATAAAGGCCACGGCCACTTCCTTCCCACTCCTAGCCCTTTCCTGTCCCATCGTCGCCATAAGACCTACTGTGTCGGTGCGATGTAAAGCCAATAGCAAAAAAAAAAAAAAAAAAAATAAATAAATAAATACATTTCTACTGCTGTCATTCTACTTCTGTCTTCCATCTTGATGGTCTAACCATGCTTCCGTTGGCAACGTATGGTCTAGATTGGATTTTGTAGACTCAGAGCCGGTGTTAGGCTGAGCCTGGGTATGATAAATGAGATTTTGAGATAATTTGAAAGTGCAGACAGTCTCAGCTAGTTTGTACATACTAATTTTGCAAATTTATTTTTCAGATCTGAAAGTGGTGTACAGGTTGCTCCTAATTATACCTGCCAGTAGTAAGTAGACTTTTCTCCAAGTTCTGAGAGTTGTATGATACTACTGCAAATTTTAAAGTGGGCATATGATTAATGAAATGATTTATGTTTGCAACAGTTTAGTTGGAAATGAAGAGGCACTACTGGCTACATTAGCTTATCACGGTCCTGTGATTGCAGCAATCAATGCACTTAGCTGGCAGAATTACCTTGGTGGTGTAATTCAGTTTCACTGTGACTCTAGCCTTGAGCACATAAATCATGCTGTTCAAATTGTTGGTTATGACAGAAGTGGTGATGTTCCTCATTATATAGTGCGGAATTCATGGGGACCGGAATTTGGAGATAAAGGGTATATTTACATAGCTATCGGAAGTAATGTTTGTGGTAAGTGCTTTGTTGAATTGCTAATTATATTGAATAGATGAAATAATAGTTAAATTTTTATACATCTTGTGTATGAGTATTTTGTAAGTTTTACATATTCCAAGCTCTTGTTATAATAAGTGATTGAAATAAAACAAACAAGTGTTCAGATACAAATCATCAAATAGGAACACACACAATGGCTGGCTAGTTGAACAGAGGGAATATAGTTCCCCTGTATTCGTTACGTTTTACCACTCGTGTGTACTGTTTTGTTCTCTTTTCATGTATTTATCCGCCTTTATCATTGTCCCACACTTCCCCCATTAAGAAAGTAGAATTCTCAGTTCATTTTAAAGGAATGGATATTTGTCTCTCTTGTGAAGATGGGAAACAGAAGGACCTTAGAATAAATAGATCTTGAATTGTGATGTGTTTCTTTCCTTTCTGTTTGCCTCTGCAGCCTATCAGTGTGCTATCTGCCTTCCTAGTGCCGGGCTGAGTGGCTCAGATGGTTGAGGTACTGGCCTTCTGACCCTAACTTGACAGGTTTCCTATCTTTGATTATTTGTATATTGTTTTTGACTATTATGCCTGCTTCCTAGTTCAGTGAGTAAGTAATAAACTTCCAACTGGTAAAATTAGGGTTTGATTCCTGGCTCTGCCAATTGCATCATAGTCTGGTGCAGGGATTTTCAACCTTGAGGGTAATTGGGATACTAAATCTGTGACAGGTAGGGAAGTGCATAATTCCATCAATATCTTTGGTTTTTAGTTTCCCCATCTTATACTCCCTGCCATGTAAGCCTGTACCGTAAGTGAACAACCTTATTCTTTCTCCCATGTTAATACTGAAGGTAGTGATTTATAGTTTAGTTTAGTTTATAGTATAGGGACTTGCCGATACGTCTTCTGACAGTTACTGTTTATCTTGCACATTGGTACTATATAGCGATGGGTTTTTTCCCTGTTACTTGTGAGATTTATGTATTGCCAATGCCGTAGTGTGAAAATCACTAGTGTTACATTCGCAGGTATAAGTAAAGCATATATTCTTTTTCTGTAGAATTATAAATCTGTTTGGGTAATACCAGGTAAGTAGAATTATGGCATGTTTGAATAATGCATTTAATAATGTAGTTGGTGTTACATGACAAATTCAGTATTTTAATAATATGGTCTTATTTCATCCAATTCATATTTTTAGAATGCAGTTAGGATGTACAAGAAGCAAGAAGAACTGCAAGAAGTCCTCCAAAAAGGAAAGCAACATTACCTCCTCTATAAATATCAGTTCAGTGGAAACGGAAAGAGATTTCTCTATCAGCCTAACCTTACCTTGACTTTGGTATGGTTTGCGGACTTAGCTTATGTGTATTCTATTGACATACACCATATGAACATGTAATGTATTTGCTTGTGTGTTTTATTACAGTGTGGTTTCTCTTAAATCTGACAAGTAATAGGAAATTTCAAGAACGGAGCTAAATAATTTACACCTGGCAAATACCAGAGAATACAGTTATAGTAATGTGTATATCAAAATAAAGGCAGAAGTGTATCACATTAAATTAAAAGAGAGTGTATTTCCTCAATTCCTCATTGAGCTTAAACCAACTTAATTATGAATATCTTGATTGATCATTTACTTACGGTTCATGGTGTGGGTTACTGTAGTCACGTCCTAGTTCGTGAACCATGGGCAATGGTTGGGTGGCCTAGTAAGTCCTGAGAGTCAGGATACCAGTTGCTATGGAATGGGAGTGGGCATCTCGGACATATTTGGTGTCATAGCCCTCCTTGAGCTCCACGAACCTACTACGTTGGCATAGCAGGGGGAGAGGTGATACTCCCACATGGCGCATCCCAGGTGGCGGATAGGGGGGTCCTAACCGGCTTGCCAGCGGACTAGAGGGAAATAAAATACCTCTCGCGGACCAAACACCCAACCCCATGTGGGTGGGGGATGCAGACGAAGAATACATCCACGGAATCCCCTGCCTGTCGTAAGAGGCGACTAAAAGGGGTGGCCAAGGGATGATTGTCTTGGAACCATGAAACTGCTTGTGATTAGTACCACTATATTACAAGTTGTCCATTTCATGACCGTATCGGTGAATATAATCAAGAAGTTAGTAAAATAACCACTTCTTGATTAGTACCACCACGCGGAGAACATCATTGGTCGCTTTTACTTGCGCGTAGTACCAATATATTAGGTACCAACTAGATTTTTGATTGGTAGCACACAGGAGCACCGTGCAGTCGGCTTTTGCAGTACCTGTGATTAGTACCACCATATGAACAGGACCATGGGATGATAGCTACCATGGTTCTGCCTTGCCTATGATTAGTACCCACTATATGAAGAACAACACGGGATAGTGCAGGTCCCTGTGGTTAGTACTCTTATGTGATGAACACCATAGGTTTGCGTTGCCTGTAAATGGCGCCGTAAAGTGAGAAAAACAATAGGTCTGTATTATATGTCGCATTTCATAACCTGTGGGTAGTACCATAATTTGTGGAATTCCACGAGTCTGCTACTTTTAATTTGTCATTCCATTTCATTTCAATTCGTATCATTAGGGGCCGATGAACTCTGTTAGGCCCCTTTAAACAACAAGCATCATCATCACCTTGTGCTCAGGCGGCTAGGACTATACAATCCACCGGTGGTCCATAACCTATTAGAGGAGAGATCGTCACTTGGACTATGTGTAAGTAGGATAGCATCCTGCTTCATGAATTTACCTAGCTCAGAACATTTTAAGCAAGCCTCGGACCTATGGGAGTAACGGATTCCCACTCCCATTTGACAGGCGAGGGACTCCTTGGAAACAACTTCGCGAACAAAATGGAATTCGATGGGGAACTATCAATATTAATGGGGCTTATGGAAGAAGGAAACTAGAACTGGCTGAGTCAGCAAAGAGGATGCATCTGGATGTGCTACGAGTAAGCGATATTCGGGTAAGGGGAGATAACGAGGAAGAGATAGATTATCAAGTGTACTTGACAGGTGTTAGAAAGGGAAGGGCAGAGTATGGGGTAGGGCTGTTTATCAGGAATACCATTGCACTCAACATAATTTCTGTTAGGCACATAAATGAGCGAATGATGTGGGTAGATTTGGCAGTTGGAGGAATTAGGACGAGAATTGTCTCCGTGTATTCACTATGTGAGGGTGCAGATGAGGATGAAGTTGAAAAGTTTTATGAATATGGAGTGATATTGTGGTCAGAGTCAACAAGGATAGAATAGTGCTAATGGGCAATTTCAATGCAAGAGTTGGGAATAGAACTGAAGAATACGAAAGGGTGATTGGTAAATGTGGGGAAGATACGGAAGCTAATAGGAATGGGAAGCGTTTGGTGGACTTCTGTGCTAGTATGGGCTTAGCAGTTACGAATACATTCTTCAAGCATAAAGCTATTCACCGCTACACATGGGAGGCTAGGGGTACCAGATCCATAATAGATTATATCTTAACCGACTTCAAATTCAGGAAATCTGTTAAGAATGTACGAGTTTTCTGGGGATTTTTCGATGTTACAGACCACTATCTGATCTGTCTGTAGTGAACTAAGTATCTCTAGGCCTAGGATAAAGTGAAATCTGTCTGCAAATGATTAAGGGTAGAAAATCTCCAGGATGAGGAAATTAGACAGAAGTAGATGGATATGATTAGTGGAAATTTCGAACAGGGGACAGTAAGCAGGTTCAGGATATAGAAAGTGAATGGGTGGCATACAGGGATGCTGTAGTAGAAACAGCAAGGGAATGCCTAGGGACAATTGTGTGTAAAGATGGAAAAAGGCAAACATCTTGGTGGAATGATGAAGTGAGAGCAGCTTGTAAACGTAAAAAGAAGGCTTATCAGAAATGGCTCCAAACAAGGGCTGATGCAGATAGGAATCTGTATGTAAGTGAAAAAAAAAAAAAGACATATCGAAACAAATAGTTGTTGAATTCAAAAAGAAGTCGTGGGAAGATTTTGGTAATAACCTAGAAAGGCTATGTCAAGCAGCATGGAAACATTTCTGGACAGTAATAAAGAATCTTAGGAAGGGAGGGAAAAAGGAAGTGAACAGTGTTTTGTGTAATTCAGGTGAACTCATAGATCCCAGGGAATCACTGGAGAGGTGGAGGGAATATTTTGAAAATCTTCTTAATATAAAAGGAAATCATCCTGGTGTTGCGAACAGCCAAGCTCATGGGGAGGAGGAAAATTATGTTGGCGAAATTACGCTTGAAGTGGGAAGGATGGTAAATAGACTCAATTGTCATAAAGCAGCAGGAATAGATGAAATTAGACCTGAAATGGCGAAGTATAGTGGGAAGGCAGGGATGAAATGGCTTCATAGAGTAGTAAGATTAGCATGGAGTTTTGGTAAGGTACCTTCAGATTGGACAAAAGCAGTAATTGCACCTATATATAAGCAAAGGAACAGGAAGGACTGCAACAACTATCGAGGTATCTCATTGATTAGTACACCAGACAAAGTATTCACTGGCATCTTGGAAGGGAGGGTGCGATCAGTTGTTGAGAGGAAGTTGGATGAAAACCAGTGTGGCTTCAGACCACAGAGAGGCTGTCAGGATCAGATTTTCAGTATGCGCCAGGTAATTGAAAAATGCTGCGAGAGGAATAGGCAGTTGTGTTTGTTCCGTAGATCTAGAGAAAGCATGTGACAGGGTACCGAGGGAAAAGATGTTTGCCATACTGGAGGACTATGGAATTAAAGGTAGATTATTAAAATCAATGAAATGCATTTATGTTGACAATTGGGCATCAGTGAGAATTGATGGTAGAATGAGTTCTTGGTTCAGAGTATTTGCAGGGGTTAGATAAGACTGTAATCTATCACCTTTGCTATTTGTAGTTTACATGGATCATCTGCTGAAAGGTATAAAATGGCAGGGAGGGATTTAGTTAGGGGGAAATGTAGTAAGCAGTCTGGCCTATGCTGACGACTTAGTCTTAATGGCAGATTGTGCTGAAAGCCTGCAGTCTAATATCTTGCAACCTGAAAATAGGTGCAATGCGTATGGTATGAAAATTAGCCTTTCGAAGACTAAATTGATGTCAGTAGGTAAGAAATTCAACAGAATTGTATGTCAGATTGGTGATACAAAGCTAGAACAGGTAGATAATTTCAAGTATTTAGGTTGTGTGTTCTCCCAGGATGGTAATATAGTGAGATTGAATCAAGGTGTAGTAAAACTAATGCAGTGTGCTCACAGTTGCGATCAACAGTATTCTGTAAGAAGGAAGTCAGCTCCCAGATGAAACTATCTTTACATCGGTCTGTTTTCAGACCAACTTTGCTTTACGGGAGCGAAAGCTGGGTGGACTCAGGATATCTTATTCATAAGTTAGAAGTAACAGACACAGTAGCGAGAATGATTGCTGGTGCAAACAGGTGGGAACAATGACAGGAGGGTATTCGGAGTAAGGAGATAAAGGCTAATTTAGGAATGAACTCGATGGATGAAGCTGTACGCATAAACCGGCTTAGGTGTTGGGGTCATTTGAGGCGAATGGAGGAGGATAGGTTACCTAGGAGAATAATGAATTATTATGGAGGGTAAGAGAAGTAGAGGGAGACCAAGACGACAACGGTTAGACTCTGTTTCTAACGATTTAAGAGGTATAGAACTAAATGAGGCCACAGCATTAGTTGCAAATAGAGGATTGTGGTGATGTTTAGTAAATTGAGAGGCTTGCAGACTGAACGCTGAAAGGCATAACAGTCTATAATGATAATGAATGAGTTATGAATGAATCATTTACTTGGGTAAGGGAATCTCCATTATTGATACCTTATGTGAGGTTAGGTTGTTGATGGGTATGTCTCGTGATTTCAACATGTAACTAGTAAAGTTGGCAGCAGTGATGAGTCATTAAAAAAAGAGAGAATGGGGCGGTGATATTTGCTTTTTAGTGTGTAACCTTACGTGACGAGTACCGTACCTATGTAAATCAGACTGATTATGTCCCTGGTCCTTGAAACAGCAGATATAAACTCTGTAATAATGTTGATTTATTCAGTGAATAAACACTCTCTGTGTAAATTGAGAGTTGTCCAGGTTGGCGAAGTATACTTTCTTCATTCACATAAAAGCAATGCACTCTCTCTGGCAATAAAATTGAAGCACCCAGAAGGGGAGGAGAAAACAAACTGAAAATTCACGTGTTTGAGAGGGTATGTTATGTTGTTTCAGTGATTACAAAATAGTCAAATTTACAAAAAATTTGGCAGTACAAGCCCTCTTGTCAGTATGACTTTGTACCCCCTTTGGCCTCGATGCATGCACTGATTCTATTGGGAAGGGTGTCATGAAGCTGTTCCTCTCCTGAGGCAAGCTGGAGCACAACTGTTGTAAATTGATACTGGCACTGGGATGGAGTTGACGTGCGAGCTGGTCTCACATTCTATTTAGGACAGATCGGATATCTTGCTGCCCACGGGATTACCTCAACATCACGCAGTCAGTTCATGGACACACACATTTTGTGTGGATGAGCATTGTCCTGTTGAAAAATTGCACCACGATACTATTGCACGATGGGTAACCCATGAGGACACAGGATGTCAGTGATGTACCATTGTGCGTCAACAATTCCCTCAATCACTACCAGCTGTGACCGGCAGTCATACCCATTGGCTCCCCATGCATTGATGCCAGGAGTAGGACCTCTGTGCCTCTCCAAACATTGGAAGAATGGGACCTTTCCCCAGGTCGCCGCAGTACTCTTGACGATGGTCATCTGGGATAGTGCAGAATTGCAATTCATCACTGAACACTGCAGTGCCATTCATCGGCAGTGCATGCTTCCCGGTCATGGGACCACTCCAAACACTGCTGTTTGTGTTGTGTTGTTGACAGCCTACACATGGGACGGTAATTCGATAGTTCGGCTGCTGCTAGTCTCCCACCAATGGTGTGGGATGACACAGAATGTTGCAGGGAGTCCACTGCTTGTTCTTGGATGGCAGGCGCTGATGTGAAGGGGTTATAATGTGCTTGGTGCACAATACGCCAATCATACCTTGTGGTGGTCAGTGTTCTACCAGAACTTAGATGATGAGTATGCCTGCCCTCACATTCCCATGCAGTCGAATATCAGGCCACTGTCACATCCGAATGCCCCGCAAATCTGGATATTGCATGATTCTACTAGCCGCCAAATGGAGACCCACAATAAGGCCTCTTTCATACTCTGTCAGGTGCTGATAATACTGTCTCACAAGAGTACATGGCATCTCCTTGTTTTTCACAGTGATATTGATCACTCAACATCTGACACTGTTCACGCCCGTTATATACCTTACCAGGCCTGGTAACAACACTAAACATGACCACTAATATACTCTGGTGGCTGTTCTACAATCACAGAGAATTGCAACTCTAATCATTTTACATACCCGCCGACGGTGTGTTCATGTACAAAGTGACATATACATCCAACCATTTCTTCTGGGTGCTTCAATTTTGACATAAATAAGTCTTATGGCTGGGATCATCTGAAAATTTGTGTAACGTGACTCAACAAAATGTGTGACAGAAGCATAACCATAGCAACTGTGCAGACAGTGATGTAAGGAAGGCATGGATGGATGGTCAGACATTGTTACGTAGCAACCGTGCAGGCTATGTCTTATGGCTGGTTGCCATCTGAAATTAGCAGCCATCGGTGGATGGTCATAAGAAAATTTGTCCTCGTCCTGAGGAGGTGCAGCTCTTTTCAGGCACACACCCAATGGAGGTGAGCTGTATGTGCCTTTTTAACCACTTACCAGCCCTCCTGTCATTCTTAACTTAACCCAGCCCCTCCACCACCTCAAGGACAGCAGCTAATAATGCTGTTACGCTACTTAGGTGGATATGGATGGTCATGACCCAAAGACATATTTATGATCATTTGATTTTCACAAAGGGAAGTACTTTTTTCTGAGGCACTGTAATTTTTTTTTTCCAAGCACTGTAATTTGAAGTTTCACTTCTGCCCTAATTCATTTGTTGGTTGGGTCAGGGATTTTAACTTTAATTGGTTAATTCCTGTGGCTTGGAGCCTGGTGTTTGTCCACCCTTCAGCGTTAGAATTCATCTTGGGTTGGGCCCCATCCTCACAGGTGCGCAAGTCTCCTGTAGCAATTTAAGAATCTCGTAATTGATCCGTATTGACTTTACAGTACAGAAATATGGAAATTAAAAGTCCACCTTAGTCAATCACTTATTGTGTTCCTAATTGAAATTTGTGTCACTAATTTTTTTTCTAATTAACATTTGTGTTTGACTAAGGTTGACTTTTAATTTACATAAGTGTACTATAGGGTTTTACTCCAAAGACCTGCACCAGGCCTCTGCGGAGGCTACATTATTATTGTTGTTGTTGTTGTTGTTGTTGTTGTTGTTGTTGTTGTTGTTGTTAGACTTATCCGTGGTTTGCAGAGGGAAAGAAGCGTGAGGGGTGAATGGCTGGACAAAGCATAAATCATAGTTTGAGAGAACCAATAAAAATTTGAGAATTTTTTAAATTTCTTTCAACAGCATAAACTCTAGACCAGTACCTAATATAACAGGCAAATAGACAATATGAAAAAAATAGCAGGAAGCTCAGGCAACAAGAAGTTAAGCATTTAGTTCAGAAATTTTACAGGATTGTAACTATAAATCACCACAATATGAGCTTGTCAGCTCTGAATCAGTTCGTACCAAAGGAGCTTGAAAGCTAAAGATTATTTGTAACAGAGGGCTCAGAGGCTCATGATAATTGACAATTGGTGAGCACAGAAGCTAAAGCACCTTTTTATTTATAGTCAGAGTTTCCAAACTCTTCCATGTCATTACATATGGGGACAGGCTAGCCCGTACAGTTTGGCATAGGTATACTTAATACCATTCATGAAAGAAGCTCTAGCTTCTGATACAATTACAAATTGGGTCTTGAACCCAGGAGTTCCATTTATGAAAGGTTACAGGTGCCCTCAAATGGGCTGGTAGATTACATTAACATTTGAAAAAGCGACAATATGTTGCTTGAAAAACAGTTTGTACACTCGTTATTTTCACAATGTGGGAGTACACAAGAAAAGGGATCTACAGATCCATCATAAACAAGGGCAGAAGACCTCACACTACACGGCCACAAAAGTGGAGAAAGAACTAGGAGGAGAAATTTACAAAAGGCCGAAAATCAAAACGAATGGAGGCAAAATCCAAGCACTCCAGTAAGAAATTCACATCATCTAATTGGGCATAAGGCCTGGCGAAGCAGAGGGTAATCCATACTGCTTGGTATCTAAGTTATGAAAAAAAATTAAAGGTCGAAGGGAACAGATTACATTGAACTGTTAGAAAAACTTAGTCACCAAATTTTTTAAATTTGAGAGGAAGTGTAATGAGGGTACATCACTTGTGCTTCCTTATAATTTATAAGTTGCCATTCAGCAATGAACATTTTTAAGGTCCGTATTGATAGATATGACTCATTTCTTATTGAAGAGATTTTATTATCGATCTAATCAATACAGTGACATAAACTGATAATCATTAATTCATTTAGGACTAGTTTCGATCACTGAACCAGTTTTCAGCTACTTTTTAACAAGATAGAATCTAAGAAGAGACATAGCAATCTTGTTAAAATAAAAATTAAAAAGTCAACTAGGACCATCAAAATCTTCAAATCCATTTTTCTTCAAGATTTTATGCTCCTAGTTGACACTTTAATAAGACATTTTTATTTTAACTTTAAGTTTGCTATATCCCTTGTTAGATTCTATCTTGTTAAAAAGTAGCTGAAGATGACTGGTTCAGTGATCGAAACTAGTCTTAAATGAATTAATGAAAATCAGTTTGTCAATGTATTGAATGGGTGGATAATAAAATCCTTTCAATAAGAAATAAGTTGCCATTAAGGAAATAAATTCGTAAGTGCGAAGACAGGAAATGGAGGCCTATATAAAATTTAAGTTGACAAGAGAAACCCTACATTTTAAAGAGACCTGAAACTTACCATTACATTCTAAAAGGGGTCGTAGAAATCTTCCCTAAGTCCACACGCAGATAGTTCACATTGTTCGTATTCTGCTTACCTCACAACTGCTTTCTTAATGCCAGCCGCTCTCCCATATTCAGCATTCCCCCTTTCCGAGGAACTCTCCTTTCTGTAGCACTACCAAGACTTTGCTGCCGCAAGACATTAGTTTCAGAATAAGGCACCCCTTAAATAACGATACTGCAGAGTTTTCCAGAAGGAATAAGAAAGAGAAGATGTGATTGGAGGATAGGCCACTGCGTAGGCTACTTGGAGCCACCGGCAGTGCCAATGCACTATGAGAGACTGTCTCATTTTCAAAAATTGATGCCTGCCTGGCACTGCATGCACTAGCCATGCGTCTTGGTAGGTGTGCTATTTACCAACTGATGAGCTCAACTTAGCGCACTTAGCAGATCAGTAGTGATTGATTGATTGACCAGCACTAGGGCGAAATGCTGGCAACCCAGGAATAAGTTAGCTGGAAAATTTATAATGTCCAATAACGGACCAACTATATTGGTATTATAAATTTACTCATTCAGAACAAATATTTCAGGTTTCGTATGGGAATCAACATCTTTATCAACTTACCACTTAGTCCAGCAGCTTGTCTCCTTTCTCTCAAGTCTTCCCAGCCCATACTTTGCAAGATTTTTTGTAACGCTACTCTTTTGTCAGAAATCACCCACAACAAATCTAGCTGTTTTTCTTTGGACTTTTCCAGTTCATGAATCAAGTAATTCTGGTGAGGATTCCATACACTGGAACTAGCGCCACATGTGAGTCTTAATTAGAATGCCTATTGTGGGCAAGGAACTTGAATAGATTAAACAAATGACGATACAAAAACACACTCGGGCAACTATCTCGGCATGGAGGTTCACTGCAAGGTACTGCACTAATATAAAATAACAGGGATCGTTTTAAATCTCGCTCAGTCGCAGCCTTCCTGATTCTCAACTTCCTGCAAGTCAGTAGCGTAGCCAGGATATCAGTTTGGGGGGTGGGCCCATTCATCCAGAAATTTATTTTGATAGTTGTCCAAACTTCCATCGTTTAGGTGGTGTAGAATACCTAAAAAGGAAATGAGTGTCCTTGGATCCAAGTAAGAGTGGTGGATTCGTATGGATTCCGGAGGCCAATAGTAATCTTCTTCTTCCCACGCTTTTCCCACATGTGTGGGGTCGCGGGTGCGAACTGCGTCGCAGATGTGGATTTGGCCCTGTTTTACGGCTGGATGTCCTTCCCGATGCCAACCCTATATAGAGAGATGTAATCAGTGTTGTGTGTTTCTTTGGTGGTTGGTAGTGTAGTATGTTGTCTGAATATGAATATGTTGGGACAAACACCCAGTCCCCAGCCAGAAGAATTATTCAGATGCGATTAAAATTCCCGACCCAGCCGGGAATCGAACCCGGGACCCTCTGAAACGAAGGCCTCAACACTGATAATTCAGCCAATGAGTCGGACTCTGGAAGCTAATATTAATATGCATTTTATATAAAATGCTTAATAAAAGTACATTTGTTAAAACTTCTGAGGTGTCTGGACTCCTTCCACGAACCTACTACGGTGGCGTAGCAGGGGGAGAGGTGATACTCCCACGTGGCGCGTCCCAGGTGGCGGATAGGGGGGTCCTAACCGGCTTGCCGGCGGACTTGAGGGAAATAAAATACCTCTCGCGGACCAAACACACTACCCCCTGCGGGTGGGGGACGCACATGTAGAATACACCCGCGGTATCCCCTGCCTGTCGTAAGAGGCGACTAAAAGGGGCGACCAAGGGATGCTTGGATTAGTACCATGAAACTACTTTTGATTAGTACCATCACGCGCGGAGCACCATTGGTCGCTTTTACTTGCGAGTAGTACCACTCTGTTCGGTACTCCATATTTTGTGATTCGTAGCACTCGAGGGGGGTTCAGTGTGGGTTTCCAGTACCCGTGAGTCGTGCTCATGTGTGCAACACCACAGGTCTGGGCGTTGCCTGTGAGTTGTACCCGTGTGAGCGACACCACGCGTCTGGGCGTAGCCTGTGAGTTGTACCACTATATGAGCGACACCGTGGGTCTGCGTTGCCAGTGATTAGTACCCACTATGTGAGGAACACCACGGGAATGCCGGCGCCCGTGCTTAGTACACCTAGGTGAGGAACCTCATCGGTTTGCGTGGCTATGAGTGGCGCCATTGTGTGAGAAACACCATAGGACTGCGTTACCTTTACGACGTACAATACTTGTGAGTAGTACCTTACTGCTTGGAACACCGTGAGTTTACGCTACCTTTGATTAGTACCGCAGCTCGAGAAATATCATGGTTCTACTTCTTGCAACTTGTACCATACTGAGGGGCCGTAGACCTGGTTTTTGGACCCCTTCAGACATCAAGCATAATCGATTCAGGACTGTGCTTTATATGTGGTCCCTTGGTCAGTAATACTATTATTTATGACCGTTTTTGA
Source organism: Anabrus simplex (assembly GCF_040414725.1). Classification (NCBI taxonomy): domain Eukaryota; kingdom Metazoa; phylum Arthropoda; class Insecta; order Orthoptera; family Tettigoniidae; genus Anabrus; species Anabrus simplex. Next base: position 147,346,319 of record NC_090267.1, on the reverse strand, counting down.
GTCGGATCCACTGCTCTTTTGTTTGTTTGTTTGTTTGTTTGTTTGTTTCTTGTTTGTTTTTGTTATTTTTTGGGTTCATGTACATCCATTCATTTTTCATGACATTTTTATTTATTTTGGTCAGTGGATTTTTTGAATTTTTTGTTGTCATTTCATTTCGTACCATTAGGGGCCGATGACCTTCGATGTTAGGCCCCTTAAAACAACAAGCATCATCATCATCTGGACTCCTTGGACGACAACCCCCCCCCCCCTCCGGTTACCTCTATTACTCCCATGCAGCATTTCATATATTCCGAGTACAAGTGAAATGAATGCAATAATAAACAGTTTGAGTAAGGATGCAGTATTCTGGTTTAGAATAAATACGCTAATGTTGTTATAATAATGGTCATGTGATAAGCAATAAAGAAGCGACATTTTATACAAATAACGCGGCCAAGATATACACACACGCGTCGAATACAGGTTTCTCATCCTTCTTGTTGTCCATGGCTAGATGATGAAACCAAGAGAATGATGGCCCACCGTGACTCTTTATTTCGACATATAAACAAACCCTAGATGACACAGACTTCGAATCTAACCGCATCTTAAGAAATCGCACAAAGCAGTTAATCAGAAATAAAAAATGTATATATTTCCGGAATTTAGCTAACAACTTAAATTCTAATCGCGCATGGTTCCAACTTAGAGCTCTAGGAATAGGCAACATCAACAGAGACAGACAACTCCTGACATTCCACTCGACGAACTGAACGATTACTTTAGTAGAATAAATATTCAACCTACCCAAATTAACTGCACCGACTCACTGCCCTCCCCACCAGCTAATCCACCATTCACATTTCACAGTGTCACAAAATCAGGTTAAAAGGCTTTGTACTCGATTAAATCAAAGATTACAGGTGTAGATGATATTACTTTTATACATAACATTATGGGTACTTTCTTGCCTATACTGACGCACATACTGAACTACTGTTTACTAAACGGAACTTTCCCTACTATCTGGAAAACGGCCAATGTTATATTGGTACCTAAGAGTTTAAACCCACAATCACCCTCTATCGTCCTATGTCCGTACTCCCTGCGCTTTCTAAAGACTTTGAACATTTAGTATACGAGGAAGTTCTGGAATACCTAAATGAAAATGCTCTTTTGGACCCTTTGCAATCTGGATTTGAGAAGGGTCACAGTACCGCGACAGCACTTTTGAAGGTTACTGAAGACATTAGAAACGCTATGGACAAACGACTGCTCACTATACTTATTCTTCTTGACTTCAGTAGCGCCTTTGACACTATAGTAACTCCGACTATGATAAAGAAAATGGAGCTACTAAATTTCGACCTGGCTGCGCTTAAGGTTTTTAGTTCTTATTTGAGTAACCGTCGACAGCGTGTAGCAGTAAACGACAAGCCCTTTAAATGGAAAATGAAACTTAGTGTTGCCCCACAGGGCAGTGTTCTACGGCCCCTAATTTTCTGTATTTATATCAATGACATACCATCTGTGACAGGAAATAACACACATTACCTCTGTGCTGACGATCTTCAAATATATCGACACTGCAAGACAAGATGTTAACAGGGACCTCCGAGGATTCAGTGTATATGCACAACGAAGCTCTTATACTAAACTGCAAAAAATCTCAATTATAATTGGATCTCAAAAATTACGAAGCTGCTCAAACAATGTCGCAATCCTGCCTATCCTACTGAATGGTAACATTATTCCCTACAGTAAAACGGTTACAAATCCTGGCGTAATGATGAATGAAACAGTTGATTGGTCTGATCACACGAAAGAAATACGTAAAAAGACTTTTGGAGTTCTTTGCCCTCTTAAACGGCAGAGGGATGTATTTCCATTTGAGCTACAGGCCAAACTAATACAGACACTCATTCTCCCTATTCTTGATTATTGTGACGTTGTTTTAGTTGACATGACGAGAGAAGAAACATTTAAACTTCAACGAGCACTGAATTCCTGCCTGCGATTTATTTACAATATCAGGTACGATGTTCATGTCACCCCACACTATCAAGCTGTCTCATGGCTGATGTCTGATAAACGTCGGCAGCTATACACTTTAACGATGGTGATCAGTGTTAGCTGAAAGTCAGCCAATGTACTCTATATTTCTTCTAAATTCAACTTCTTATCATCATTTCACAACTTAAATACACGTTCTAGATTCATTCTTTCTATTCCACTGCACCACACAAATAAAATTAATAGATCTTTTGTGGTGACTGTCGCCAGATTATGGAATTCCCTGCCAGTTCAGGTCAGAGAAAGTAGCTTTTTTAAAATCACGATTTAAGGTCACCTGCCGAGACTACCTGCTGAGGACAGTTGACTGAATGGTTGATGAATGTGTGCATTCCTGAGGATTAGTCATTTTTAAGAGTTTTTTATTTATTAGTTCTAATATTAATTTAGTGAGTAATTTATTTAAATTTATTTTCAATTCTGATTAGTATGTGGTTAAGTGTACGAGAGGGCCTGGAGCCCTAACTTCACCACTGTACTGAAGGCACTAATAAATAAATAAACAAGCAAACAAATATATAATGTAAAGCGTATGGGTATGGATATTTTGTTAGTTGGTGAAGAAAAATACACCTCACAACGTCTGCTGTGTAGGGTTTACCTTGTCCTATTAGTTTCGCTCGCGGTTAGGGCCATGCAGCTTTGAGCTTGCATCCGGGAAATAGTGGATTCGAACCCCATTGTCGGCAGCCCTGAAAATGTTTTCCCACGGTTTCCCATTTTCCACACCAAGCAAATGCTGGGGCTGTAGCTTAATTAAGGCCACGGCCACTTCCTTCCCACTCCTAAGCCTTTTTGATCCCACCGTTGCCATAAGACCTATCTGTGTTGGTGCGACGTAAAGTAAATTGTTAATTACTTTTCCTCGCAAGCCTGGGATACAGAATATAATAGTATAAAGTTAGAGTTTTGTGACTCTAATATTCGTATGTATAATTTTTATTTATGTGGCAGAAACCAACGACACTGAGCTGTTGCCATTTCAACACCATTTTAAGGGCCATCGACCCAAGCCGGGATTTGAACCTGCGAACTCAGACTGAGAAGGGCAGTGAGTCAACCAAGTGAACCACATGAAAAGGAGGCGTTTGTGATTATTGTTATAAATAGATGCAGTTAGTACTTTTACAAAGGTTTTATGAGGAGCATTTATTAAGGCGTACGTTTTCCAACTGTCCTAAATGCACGACGCCGGACAGAAGAACTAGTTGGAAACTGAAGAGCTTTGCAGGGGTGTCGCATCCTTATCTGTATACTTTTCCAAACCAAACTCCATGGTGTAACAGCCCCGAAGGGCCATTGCCTACCAAGCGACGGCTGTTCAGCCCGGAGGCCTGCAGATTACGAGGTGTCGTGTGGTCAGCAAGACGAATCCTATCCGCCGTTATTCCTGGCTTTCTAGTGTGGGGCTGCCATCTCATCGTCAGATAGCTCCTCAATTATAAACACGTGGGCTGAGTGAACCTCGAACCAGCCCTCAGATCCAGGTAAAAGTCCCTGACCTGGCCTGGAATCGAATCCGGGGCCTCCGGTATGACGCAGGCATGCTACCCCTACACCGTGGGGCCGGCTGGATACTTTTAGGTCTCCTTATTTTAGAATTAGACTTAAGGCATCCTGCATTCGATTCCCGGCACTGACAGAGTTAAGAAAGGCATGGGATGGGGAGGATATAGCCTTGTTTGTGGGTGCAGTCGAGTTGGCCTTGAGTCTCCCGTAATCGAAATATCTACGACCTGGAAGGTAGTCACCTTAATGGGGTGTAGTACCAAAGTGGTTCCTTTTTTTAAGAAGACAAATTAAATGGATTCTACTTCCTCACGAACGATGAAGGAACAGTTTCAATAATGCAGCCGGTTTATGTTAAGGGTACAGAAGGTATGATTGTACATGGTAACAATCAAAACCAACAATATCTACTGAAGATCCGTCACCGCACTCGGTAGGACCGGCTTTCTTTTCATATCCACCGGGCAAGTTGGCGTTGCGGTTACGAGCGCACAGCTGTGTGCTTGCATCCGGGAGATAGTGGGTTCAAACTCCACTGTCGGCAACCCTAAAGATGGTTTTCTGTGGTTTCCCATTTTCACACCTAGCAAATTCTGGGGTTGTACCTTAATTAAGGCCACGGCCGCATCTTCCCACTCTCAGCCCTTTCCTTTCCCATCGTCGCCATAAGACCTACGGTGCGATGTAAAGCAAATTCTAAATAAAAATAAAAAAATCTTTTTACAACCCCTTCCAAGGAAAAGTTGTATCCACACTACTGGTCTGGACTTACACCCCACCCACTGAAATTATTTCGTGGGTACGCCTCTGCATCCACTCACCATTTAAGGTACAAGATAAGTCCGAAGAATGGTTGGATACTCAAAGTACACCACCATAAATGATGAGGTCCTGGCTCAAAAGTATAAGGAAAGGTAAGGGACGGGATCTAGTGTTTTAAGTAGAATCCGTATCAATAGAACGTGATTTCCCATTTTAAAAATGTTTCATGTATCGACTGCGATTCAAGCATGGGCCGTCCTGTTGAGAAGATAGAACCATTGGGACTGAGTTATCACGCCCGCCAATTTCAAAATAGTTACCCGCACTTTTGATGGTGCCATTTGAGGTTCCAATCAGTCCCCGGGCATTTGACAAGATATATAGGCCCACCTATCGAACTTAGGCACGCATCCGTGATTGTCTTGCTACTGTAAGAATAAAAAACCTTTTTTCATAACTTACCGAGGATGCACATAGTGTTGGCTTCTCAGTGACAAAACGGCTCCTCTTCAAAAAAAGTTACTTATATGGCACAAAATGAGGAACTAACGTGCAGCTCACAATCCCGTCACAGTCTTCCCATCGCTGCAACTTAAACACAGCACATCTCTCAACCACAGTACAACCCGAGGATCCCTAGGACATTGTTGTTTCCTGGAACTGATATGCAATAGCCGACATGACGTAAGCTGGCAAATGTTTCTGGACGTGGCCCCCATTATCTCGGTCACGTTCCGGCCCCCTTCTGAGTAATCCCTTGCTAATTGCCCCTTTCTTCATGTCTTGACATTTGTCAACACACGGTTACATTCTCAATAGTGAGACCTCTACAGGGAAATATCCCCGCGCATCACAATCCTAATTGTCTTCCTTCCATTCAAGCAGTACAAATATGGAGAATTATGTATGGCCCTATTGAGCCTTGCTAGTAGATTCTTTGTCGCTACGTTAACTTAACATTTCGGCGTAAGTTTTTAAGTTGTTCGTACCGTACGTAAAACAATGGCTGATCCTCGCTCTAGTTTCAGGAAATATTTGGCTATGCCAGTGCTGCAAGTTATGATAAATTTTAGCAATATATCTTGAAAACATACTGTTTTCAGTGAGCCATTTTACACTATCTATACACAGGCCAATTATCCCATATGTATTCCATTAATAAAACATTAATATTAGTCATTAATCTTTTCCTTTGAACTTATGCAGACACATATTAAAAACTCCTTTTCTTAGTTAATATTGCTGTCATGTTCGTTTTCTGTTCTTTGGTGGATCCTTTATAAGACTGTGGAAACCACAGAGATGGTCTTTCTGAGCTTATAAAAAGGCAGGTGTAGAGCGAGTGTCTGCCAATATAATAAAAACTGCCCAACTTGATTGTGACTGGCAGTAGCCAAGGGGGCCTGGGATTACAATGAAAATTCCCTTTCCTGATCTTCATGTGTGAAACAATGTATGGTGACTTCCCCGTCTTGTTTCTGGAGTGATGCTAAGAGCTATGCTGTTTAATAAAATCTTATAACTTGTACGCTACTTCATCTGCAATTCTGTGTATAATGTTAGAATTCTTTAACAAAGTACAGGTAACTCCAGCTAATATTGATATAAAGATATATGGATACATTGTAAAGTTTTGGAACATTGTCTTAATTTTTGTTTTCACAGCCCAGAATAAGGGATGCAATGATCTTTTATGTTTGTTTCATTGAAACAAATTAAACTGGTAGAAAACTTGACCTTGCTACACTTCCTCGGAAGCTTAATGATTTACTTCTGAGGAAACTGAACTAGGTCTTTGTGAAATGTCTGATTTTCTAGCATACTTAGTTTCACTATCACATTGTAGTACATTTTTTTGCTTTGAAAATGATTTTAAGTTTCTTTACAGGTTTGGCCTCAGAAGTATCAACTCTTGATGTCCTCTGATAAAGATCCTTTATCTTAGAAATATCTGTCCATCAGTGGAAGATTGCGAGTGAGTTTCCTTTGCAGGTCATCGGACATTAGTATGTTACTTTGAATATCTTCTTGCAGGATAAAACATACAATATTAAATGAACAAAGTTTTTACATATAAATATATATATATGTGTATGTTTAAAGCATCAGTAATGTGGTAACTTCATTCTGTTGTCTCTAGTTCCTGTTTTTCTAGTTGTAATGCCTCATGTTTTTCTCACTAGAAGCACATCCCATCATTATACATATCTAATTAAAGATTATGTCTAGCTCCTTGGCTGAATGGTCAGTGTAATGGTCTTCACCTCAGAGGACTCCGGGTTTTGTTCTTGGCTGGGTAGGGTATTTTATTCTTAGGGTGGGTTGCAAGAACAAATTTGTTGGTCCATTAGATGCTAACTGTCCAATAAGCTCTATGTAGAGTTTCAAGAAGGTTTGATAGTGCTAATGGTTCATTAAAGCATCCTATAATTTATAGTTTTGATTGCTGTCATCATCATCGTCGTCATCATCTCCAGTTGCCCGGGTGTGGTGTATGAGCCTACTCCATCCTTGTCTATCCATGAACCACTGTTCTCTCGTAACTTTCTCCCAGTCTTGCCCTCGGTCTATTCTTCTCTGGATCTGCCCATTGGTCTTTTTCCTTCTATTTCTCTTTCATATTTTGATTGCACTGCTATAGATATATATTGCTTCATTAGATTTTATTTCATATACAATTTAACATTGAGTATGTAAAAGAATGTCTTCTAAATCAGATTTAGGTATGTACACCTTTTGTACTTATGTATTACCATAAATGAGGAAAGTTGATTACTTATTTTTATTATTTATCTGTGCATCATACTTATGGCAGTATCTGCAGTGAATCAAATACTAATTACCCTGCGTTATTATGCTGCAGGAGCATTCTCAAGAGCACTTGGTGACCACATAAATGTTCAAAAATCTTCAGTATGTCGAATAATTAAGCATGTGACAACTGGTATTTGTAGGCTTCAAAGAACAAGTTTCAACCATGCCGCAAAGACAATTTTTACAAAGGTAAGGGTACAGCCACACTTGCGTGTTTTCCCGCAGCGGGACTGCGGAAAATCCCCAGCTAAAAATGCACAACACTGACTTTAATGGGACTGGCCACACTTGCGGGAAGATGATGCTGCGGGACAAGGAACAGGGCGCGTCTTCAAGGTTGCCCGCTCGAGAATGGGCTGGGGTCCATTTTCTTTGCGTATTTCCCGCTCTCCTGCTCAGTAGTGCCTGGTCATACTTGCGGGAAGAAGACGCTGCGGTTTTATAGTGCTCTTGTTCGTGTTTAAAACTTAGGAGAATTTTAGACAGTGAACTGATAATTTTGGAGGTACAAAGGTACCCGTGCCCTTACGACATCTTAATGTCAATGCGAGTTTTTCTTCCTCAGGAATACATTCCCGCAGCCTTGTTTCTTTTTCTGATAGCATTTTTCAACATACAGAAAAGCAGTTCAAATGAAGTCACGGGCATTCTGTAATACTCAAAAAGTTATCTTGATTGTCATTTAGTTTATTGTGTAGAAGCACAAATTGTCCATTTGATGACCTGTCACTTAATATAGGATGGAACCAATATTTTCTTTGATGCCGCCGATGACGAAGTACAACAAGGCACATAACACAACAATGGAGTTATTATTTAAAAATGGAATGCCTTCCATATGAAGAGCAATGGCGATGTTTTGCTACTCACAATATACAACACACTAATAAAATCATGCAAGTTTGGCCACTTGTCGTCGTCGAGCAAGTGTGGCCACCCCCTCGCAGGTCGTTCAGCTGCGTGAAAAACACGCAGTCCCGCTGCGGGAAAACATGCAAGTGTGGCCGTAGCCTAAAGCAAGAATTTTTTTTAAATTATTGACTTTACAAATGTAATTGGAATTTCAGATTTCAGTCGCATGCAAATTCAAAATCCTGGCAGAAATGAAGAAGAAAGGCTCCGGAATAGAAAATACTTTTCAGTTAACGTTCTAGTTGTTCGTGCTGCAAACCGGAAATAATTGATGTAGTCACACGTTGGCCTGGATCAGTACTTGGCAGTACCGTATTTGATGCTTGCCATTTATGTGCTAAATTTGTGAACAATGAATTTCCCTATTGTTTTCTGCTAGGAGATTCTGACTATTCATGCAGGTCCTATTTATTTCCACTGCAATAAAAAAAAACAGACGGTTAAGGTTAATTTATCTGTATGCTCTAGTGCACCACATGCAGAGTCTTCTGTATTCTATAAAATAAAAAGAAAAAAGCTTCACTGCGATATAGTGGGCAGTGATCATTCGCCAAGTTCCAACATTACTAAAGGCTAATGGAGCATTAGATGTGTTATCTGCAACTCTTGAAGTCCAATAAAATGAATATCCAATAACTAATGGAGGAATAATTATTTAAAGGTATGTGTTCTTGCAACTCACCCTTAGACTGTTAATTCCCTTGGCTCGGAAGTGTGTGTACTGCCCTCAACCTAGCTGCTACTCTCATACACCATACACATCACTATCCTCTTCCACAATAACAGTCTCTCCCATATACTGCCCCTCCTCGTCGGGAAGTCTACCTGGATAGCAATAGCCACACTAATTATTATTATTATTATTATTATTATTATTATTATTATTATTATTATTATTATTATTATTATTGCTGCTGCTGAATGCTACTTGTAATAGAGCTGATATACATGAATGGTTTGAATTGTGTATAGTAGTAGTTTCATTAGTGAAGGGTATTTTTCTCCAATCCTTTCTCTATTCTCATATGCCTTGCAATATGTTTTTTTAAATAACAGAATCTAAATAAAAAAGATGCAGACAGATTATTTGTTGAAAATTTTGTGTGTATCATTTCAATACCTTTGTAGGATGAATCAGTTGATACATAGTTCTAAGTGTTTCTACATTGAAGTACAAGGAATATTGACCTAGACATGTTATCTAATTGCACTGTAAAAAGCACAGGTATATTTTAGTATATGACATGGTCATCTTCCTGGTTTTAGACTGTGGTTGCATTAATACTTTTCCTGCCATGTTGTAGAAGTATTTTGATTGTCAGTCTAGAATGAGCTAGAGGCTTGCACTTTCAGAGCTGCTTTTGCTACCCACAGGTGACTTGTGTGTAGAATAAAGCTGTGGCGTGGAATGCTGTCTATTTTACATACGTACATATATATGTATGTTTAAATGTCTAGAGCCAGACTGCATGTAGCTAGAGGCTCTTTCCATTTGATTACAAATTGTTAGTTTGTAGGCATGTATTGGTAGATGGCAGCCAGAACATCAGCGTCTGTGAATTTTATTTTCTGGTCCAGATTATTTTTGTGTTCTGATACTGTTGATAATCCTGGTGTTCCTCATCATTTCTGAACTCCAGTTTCCCATGTGTGGTGTACAAGCACTTATCTCCTTCTGTCTTCATCTTCTGTTCCATTACATCCTCCCATTTGTGTCCTCTCTCCTCCACATCTGATCTTAGTCTCTGTCAAGCATTTTCTTGGTCTTTCCTGTTCATTCTCATTATGTGCCCATATCATTGCTGAAGTCTGAGTTTCTTTATGACACTGGTAATAGGAACCTCAATACCAACTACTTTCCTATTCACTTCATTTCTGATCTTGTCCTTTCTGGTAGTTTGGTTCATGGTTGTAATGAATCTCATTTTAGATGCTTGGATTCTGCTGAAGTCTTTGTTTAGTAGGGAACATGTCTCTAAACCGTACGTGAGGATTGGTACGAAGTAAGTATGGTATATGATTGTTTTTGCTTTTTGTGGTATATTGGAGTCCCAGAGAAGATTTCTGACTTGACTGTAGAAGTTTAATGCTTTCTGTGTCTTGCTGAGTATTTCCTGCCTAACAGTGTTTTTTGTGCTTCCGAGCTACTTGATGTGGGAAGCTGATTCGATTTTCACTCCTTCCAGAAATATATTTGAGCTTGTTCCTTCCCTGTTGGTCATTTCCACTCTCTTTGTTTTGCTCATCTTCAGTCCAAAATTTTTGAATGTATTGTTCCATTCGTTAAGTTTCTTCTGAACTTCTGAATTTGAGTTCCTGTATGAAAACCTACAACCTGTTTTCCAGTCATTGACCGGGTCAGGGATGGAATGAATGAAGCAGATATAGGCTATTAGTACAATGGGGTCGCCACTCCCAAAGTGATTTATTAATGACTGATAGGTGCTATGAAATGAGAATGGAGTGTGTTGCTGGAATGAAAGATGACCGGGAAAACCGGAGTACCCGGAGAAAAACCTGTCCCGCTTCCGCTTTGTCCAGCACAAATCTCGCATGGAACGACCGGGATTTGAACCATGGTATCCAGCGGTGATAGGCGACGCGCTGCCGTCGGAGCCACAGTGGCTCTTTGAGTTCCTGTAGTTTAGTATTAATGTTAAGTTGCAGTTGAAATATCAGGTGCTATGACATATCCCTTTACAGGATTTCAGGTTCTTTGATTATTTGACCATGGAGTGAAGGGAGACATGTACAGGTTTCTGTCAGTATCATGCTTGTCTACATCCTTTGATCGAAATAGAAAAATATATAGACAGTTTGAGTCAGGAAGAGGCCTATGAAATAAATCAGGCTTCTTGCACTTCTCAGCCAGCATCCTGCCCATAGTGTACAAGTCACACTGCACAGTACTTGGAGATGGCATTTCAGACCTCTGCCCTTACAAGAAAGAGAACTTGTAAAACATGAAGTGGTTTCCAAGGGGCCCCAAGTGAGTCTAGCTTTGTACTAGACTCCTCTCTTCTAGTTTTCCTAACTGATTTCCTTGTTCTTTTCTGAAGGATAGGAGAATTTCCTTTTTTTAATTTTTTATTTTATAGCTCTTTCATTTCTTTAGTCATTAATGTTATTCTTCAAAGGCTGGGAACATTTCATTCTACAATTGCTGTTATGAGAAGCTGAGTTGACCTTTGTAAAGTCAGTAATTTTTTTCTGTTCCCAAGGGAGTGGGTTAATCTTGGCTGATGACATCAACATTCGTAGTGTTAAAATGTAACACCTGAGTCATTACAAGGAACTTCCTTATGACACCCTGGCTTCTGTTGAAACGTACCGTACTGTATATCAATGGAAGGTATGTTAAACAAGCAGTAACATTATTTAGGTATTAAGAGAGGCAGCTTTTCCAGTATGCATTTAAATATATTCTGATAATCTCTGTTAATATTATTCTTCCAGTCCTTAATTGAATTACTTCTAACGAATACCTGTTTAGTAATTTTTACCTGTAATTTTTACTTTTGCAAAATATAATTTTTATTCTTAATTTACTTCTTGAAATAGAATTGTAATCAGTACATTCTAGTAATCAATATAGCAGAAACGGGGGTGGGGGTGGGGGCTTAGTGATTATAAAGATAACTCTGTCAGTTCTACTAACTTCACCAGTCCTAGATGCAGTACTTTCTTACCTTTCCAGTACTTCCAAACCAGTCAGACGTGTCCTACAATATCCACCATTACTGGAGATATTAAAATTAAACATGGATATTCCTTTAAGTACCTCTGTAGAGCATCTTTTCAGCAAAAGCAAAGATGAACTTACCTCAATAGTGTTGAAGCTTAGCAATGACAATATTTTAAGAACCAATTATTTTGTAAAATAGGCCTAAATGGTAAATGATGTGATTTACTGAAAGTCATTAACTAAAATTATGGGAAAAATCCTTTTGAAAGTTCCAAAATATCATGTTTAGTGATAGCCACTTAATATCCCTAGCTCAAAAAAGTACAAACTTAGGTAATGTGTTAACTTCCTTCCAAATTTCAGTATCATTCCAGCCCAATGGGAAAAAGAATTCGTCAGTAATTTCCGTAAGACTGGTGTGTTGTGAAATAACTGTAGACGTGTGAAAGTTATTTTAATACATCAACTGTAGATTCATGTTTTATTCAATGTGCATCAATGCACTCAGAACAATTGACAAGGTGTATAATTTGTAAGACATTTGTATAAGCTAATTGGTTTTTAATATTATGGTTGTATGGCTGAAGAAGGCCCAAGATTTCAGGGCCGAAACTAGTATCATATGTATAATATAACTCTGTACCAGTTTGAATTGATTAGGAGGAACAACCACTAATGCTGTACCGGTATTCGTTAACAAGTTGAATTGTCAATACAGATCATGAAGCTCATAAATGATAAAAATAAATGTAAGTAATCATAATTTTACTGATTTTGAAAAAGTAATTAGTAATTGTAAGTGAAGTCCGGCCCCGCGGTATAGGGGGCAACATGTCCGCCTGTCACCCAGCGGCCCTGGGTTCGATTCCCGGCTGGGTCAGGGGTTTTTAATTGTAAATGATTAATATCCCTGGCCTGGGGACTGGGTATTTGTGTCGTCCTTAACGTTCCTTTCCTCACATTCAACACTCTACACTTCCTCCATTCCACTTACACACAGGTTCATATCACATGGTGCAAGTAGTGGCAAAAGATCTCTATAGGTCGATGCCCCGAACAAATAGCATTTAAAAAGAAAAAAAAAAATTGTAAATGAATAAAATATTTCTCAGTTAATTGTAATTCAGCCCAATTATGTTTATCTTTTACTTACCCTACGATTACACACACTCTGTAGTATAAACTCCTTTCATTTCATGTGTACATTCTTGTTTTATCCCTTAAAAGCAACGAACAAAAAGGCAGTCTAGCTTAACCTTCATATTGATATTGATTTTGGTTTGGAAAGTCTTGTTACATTATAAACATTCCTTCAAACCGTGACCACAGCCTAATATCTGTGAAGATGACCACTTGCTGTCAATTGCTGACTATGAAAATATGGTACCATATCTATTTAGTACTCCAAACTTACATTAAAAAATAGATGCTTTTGACTTGTTTGTTAAAATTTCTTCTATTTACTGTTCGAAGTTTGATGTAATGTTAATATAATGTTAATCTTTTTCATTTATAGTTTTTTTTATAAAAAATGATTACCTGACAAACATGCATGGTATTTGTTTCTCAAATGTATAGCTCTCATTCCTGATGCTTTGATCATACTTGTTGTATATTGTTGATTTGAAAGATTCCAGACCTTGATGTATGATTTATAATGAATTTTGTATAAAGTGTGATATGTAGAATTTAAATAGAAAGTTGCTAGACCTGTATTGATATTACTGTGGTTAAATGTGAGCTGCAGTGCATTATGAATGATCATTTTATGTATTAATGAAACTGTTTTATATTGAGAAGAGGAAATAATTCTGAATTTATCATTGTGATGAATACTTCTGACAATATATATATAATTATTTTTATAGTATGCTCACTATAGTGCAATATTTTTATATTGGATATAAGTGTTTTGTGAATAGTCTTGTACCCTACTACATTGCCGATGTCTTCCTATTTATTGTGCTTCAGTAATCCTTTGTACCAGTCTAGATGTAATTTGTATTCATTAGACCTATCTCTTTTTTTTTTGTTTCCTTCTCCTACACTATCTGTACTGCAGCTTTTCCAACATACATTGAAATATTTTCTGATTATTATCTCTGTCCATATTATTCTTCCACACCTTAATACAGTTTCAAAGTTGCACATGATATAGTACAAACTCCCTTCATTCATATGAACATGCTTCTATTAAGTCTTGTTAATTGTTCTCCCCATTAATTTAACATCAGTTAAAACAGTGAGTTTTCCTTTACAATTTATTTTTTGCATGAAATGTAAATTGTTTCTTTATTCTATCCTTAAATGCACGACATACATGAGTTGCATATAATATATTCTCCTGAATAAGTTGATATCATGTTGCATAATTTCACCTAGCAGTTCCAGGCAAAATATCAGGTTAGGTAAGAAAAAAGTAGAGTCGGAACTTTCCTTGGTAAGGACATGTTAGACACGTACGTAATAGTCATAGTACTCTGATTCTGCTTCATTTGTACTCTGCTGTAGATTAACTCAACTCTATAGTTTTCCCAGTCTGACTATTAATACATTGTCAGGTTTTGTTTCTAATACCTGTGATTCTCGTTGTGTATGAGATCTTATCATGGGTTGTCCTACATTTCAGAACAAGGAAAAGGAAAGCCCAGTCCCTTTTTCTTCTACTATATATGCTTGCATATCAAAGTACGCAGGAGTTTGGTCACCATTTCCTATCCGATGAGACAGAGCGCCGCCTTAAGCGCTGAAATTCTATCAATTTATAATTTTCTGGCAATTTCTGCACAATTGACGTGGACCAATGAAGTGGAAATCTCCAGCACTTCATAAAAAGTTGGATCCAGTGGGGACTTGCTTTAAAATTGTAAATTTTTTGCTCTTGAGCAGTTTCCTCAGCCTTACTTGAATAATTCAGCACTCACTGGCAGGTATTTCTGATGCTGTTCCTTCACAAAGTCCTTTATCACCATTTTGTGGTGACCCTGTTTTAGCCCCAAATGTTTTTCTCATGCTGGAATGTTTAAGTAGTTGCTTCCTCTCCCTTCTCCACTGTCTAATGTTAATTTATACAATCCAGTATTGCTGCTGCACAGAAAGATGTGATGTCTCCTCAGCAAAACAAATCACTTTCTGTTTAAAATCAGCAGTTCATATTGTAACAGCCAAAACTCACACTTTATAAAACTCAACTTTTCAGCCATTCATCATTCAGTAATGGATACAAAATTTGTGAACAACACAATGCAATTTCCTTTCCAATGCTGCCAATACAAACTCATGCATGGTTGTTAAATGATAATGAATTCTGCTGAATTAACATAATCTTTACTCATATAAATATTTCTTACTGTGAATACATAAAATATCTGCCAAATCCAAACATGAGCAGTATAACATTTGCATTTATTTCTTGATAAAAACTAAATTAAAATCTACTACAGTTAGAAGAAAATCAATTTACATGGCAACACTGAGTCTACACAATGACAAAAACTTGCTTGCAGCAGCTTCTGGCAATAGTCGTTGAACCATTTCCTACTGCGTCAGTAAAGGGTGTCTACTTTACCGGCCATTTTAACAAAACCGATTCTAAGCTGAGGGACATTTTTTGAGTGAAGGAAAACTATGAAAAGATCTGCTTACAATCGGGTACATACCCCTTCAAGGTCATTATAACTGTACCTCAGTCAGTTATTAACTTCAGGGCAGAAAATTTTAAGGTTGGATTCCTGAAAGTGGGAAGCATCCTGCTTTAACATTGGATATTTGCTTCTCTCTGCCTGCATTTTCTTATTAACCTTCCTTCGTGACATCCAAGCACACAAAAGCTTGAGGTTCATTCTTCTCTCCTACACCAAAGAAGTTGATGTTGTATATTTTGGACTAACATGATGTCTTACTTCATGTGCGCTATGAACTGTGTTCTTTCCTGATAAATTGCTGGTCTCCACTTTTTCCCATTTTTATGTATTACTACATACAGTAACTTTCTTACCTTAGCATTTGATAATATTTTTTAGAGCCTAACTTTAATGTAATTTGTTTAGATATTCAGGGAAATTATTTATGCACAGCATTGCTGCTCTCCCAGCTCTGAGTCATTGAGTATAGAAATTTGTACTTACCCAGTTCACAGTTGGTGCTGAAAATGTTTGGCATTCACTGCTACACATTGCTGGCACCTCCTTATGAAATTATTTACTATGAGAAGTTCCTCAGTCCTGATTGACTCAATTTCAGCTCCTATACAGTCTTTAAACTCATTTATAGTGTGAGGGTTTCTCACATACACCCTGTTTTTTAAGTGTCCTCCATAGATAAACGTTGCATAGTGATAAGTCTGGGCTATAATCTTCGTACCAAAAATCTTGCTGACGTCAGTCAGTTCGTCAAGAAATTGGTGCCTTCATAAAAAAAATAGGCCCAATAATTCTGTGTCCATTAAGTGCACACCAGACACCAATTTTTTCACCGTACAAAGGTGTTTCGAGTACAAAATCTGGTTTCTCCTGACTATAATACCTATTATTTTGAGAACGTATGTGCCCATGCAGATGAAACAACACTTCATCAGTAAAAAATAGTAATTTTGGATCGATTTCTCCAGAATTGAATTCTCTCTAAAATCCAATTACAAAAAATCTAACCTCTTATTGAGGTCATATTCCCTTAACTCTTGTACTGTCGGAATCCTGTATGGCTGTAATTTAAGTAATTTTTTTGCTTTATTAGCATAACTCCTTATTCCAGTTTCTTGCACCAAATGCCTCAGACTACTATGTGGGGTGTGGTCTAGCCTCTCTTCAATCTCGTCTAATTTTTCTTCTGTAAGAACATATCTTCTTCTACATCTTTTACGATCATTGACTGAACCTGTCTGTTTGAACTTTTTAGCTAGATTTCTTATTGTATTGACACTAGGCATGGGTCTGTTTGGAAATTTCTTACAGAATTTGAGTTATGTTTTTGCACAAGATTTCCTGTACTTCCTGAAGGTATTATGTACTGTATATGTGTGTACACATGCTCACGTAGTGACGTAGTGAAAATGGTGTCTGAGCAACACACTGAGCATTATACACGTTAACACTTGACTAAACTGAACCTTACGCTGATGAAGCTCTCGGCAGACTGCAAAGGAGGTGAGCTTGTGCCGAGATGTGCATCACAGCAAAGTGCTTGGCGGGAGACAAGCTCGCAGTGCTGGCGACTGGGCAAGTGACAGTCCTGTGCATAGATAAAAGAATGTCCTGTATTTTAAGTCTTTCCAGTTTTATGAATGATATATGTAGTGAACATCACATAACCACGTAATTCTGTACGCCGAATTCTGTAAGCTACAGTTTGGGATATTTTCTCTGTAACTAAGCTATATAGGGTAATTTTTGTTTTCTTTTTATTCATGTGTAGAATAGACTTGTTGAAAATTGTTAGTAATCTGTTATGACTTTGAGGATAAATTCATTAGCTTGTATGAAGATTGTTTCGACAGCAGGTTGTTAGTTATACCCCATCTATATTTGTCATTATGGATGTATGTAATGTATACTTCATCTTTCTATCTAACCTATTTGAAGCCACTGAGTCGATAATTATTTTGTGTAGATTTCCTAAAATACATTTTTTTGTTTTGTTTATGCCACATGTTCATGAGAAAAGCTTTATATGTATCATATGTACTTATTTTTATTTCATGGGCCTCATTTTTGCTGTTGCTGAAAGTGTTGTAGGTTACTGTATATTGTAAGTTTGGAAGTTCAGATTTTCAAACTGTTTTTAGGTTTACTTTTTCTTTAGTACAATGTTCTCTTTTACTGCATGATGTGCAGGATGAGCATGTCTAAACCAGCCCTACTGTCAGAGGTTGTATCTTTTTGTGGGCAAAACAATCTTCTTAAGGATTTTTACAGATCTAAAATTAAAAGTTGATATTTGAGAGTTGGCCTAAAGGCTTCATTATCTACAATAAGCAGTTGACCTCAGAAATGTATAGTGGAACAAATTAATTTTGATTTAAGGTTGAGGGTTTTAGCTGATTATGTCTTATATCTTGGACTAAAATGGTTTGTTATTTATGTACATATTGTTTTTAGATTTATAAGGACTATTCTGCACCCTGTATGTTCTTCAATGACTCAGGTCATTTATGGCAGGTGTGTTTAGGTGGGATTGGACATGTTTTATAAATCTTGCTCAGAGAGAGTGAGAGATAGGGAGAGAGGTTGGGAGGGGGGGGGGGGGTAGTTATTGAGGTATTTTAGGTCTCTAAGAGAATACATAAAATATAGTGGAAGATGACTATCCAAACAATCAGAATGTGACAATCTTTTGGATATCTGATTTTGTTGTTGTTGTTGTTGTTGTTGTTGTTGTTGTTCTTTTGTACTTGTGAAACCAGGATACTACATATGGTGACGAGGATGGGTTCCATGAGTGTTAAATGGAGTGCCATGTAAAAGTAACATTTTTGTGGATGATACAGAGAACAAAAATGGTAGTCGTGAGTTCCATGGTAGGGCAGTTACGAGAGTTTTTGCCAGAAAATTACTGAAAAATGTTTAAACCTCATATGGAGATTTTCTTATTGTGAATGAAATAATGAGCGACGTTTGTACGACAGCACTATTTCTCAATTCTCGTGATGAGAAGCTGTAGAAGTTGATGGCTAACATTACAATCCCAGACTTGCCAGATACAAAAACATAAAGTGAGCTAGTAGCTTTGTTTGATACACTTTTTACCTGCAGAATATGTTTTTCTGTGAGGTTTAAATTTGATAACGCAGTAAAAGAACTTAATGAATCTGTAAAACAGTGATTGGCAAGGGTTAGGTCATTGATTGGAAACTGGAAACAAAAATAATTTAGAATATTTGATTAAATAGGTTTGTTACGGGTTTAGGCAAGGGTCCTAAACATGATAGGATTTTTTTTAGGAGGATGCTGAGAAAGCTATCCTCAAGAGTTTAGTTACCTTGGCTATTTCTATGGAAATTTTGAGACCGCTATGTTCTTGTTGGGTCAAAAAGTGAACATGGTAATTGTATGAAGTCTAAGTGCACTTACCAATCAAACAGTTTTCCTAATGAGGCTACTTATTGTGTTTGTGGGGGTACAAATTGTGAAACTCACTTTTATAGATACAAAGATACTTGTAACAAATGTCATCTGAAGGGTCACCTTGTGAGTTTATGCACCGTTGCCAAGTCAGCAGCTCTCAAACCAAATGTCAAAGATAATAGGATTCATAACCCTAAAGATAATAATAATAATAATAATAATAATAATAATAATAATAATAATAATAATAATAATAATAATAATAATTAAACAGAAAGTCTCATTTTGTTAAGAAAGATGTAGATAATGAAGGTATATTTCATTTATATGTTAGCACAAGTAGAAGTTACAAGGTTGACTCACGTGTGAACAATTTCCAGGTTGAATTTGATGTCTATATGGTTTGTAACAGTAAAATAATACCTAATTCAGTGTTTGAAAAACATTTGTCCAATGGCGTGTTATTTGAACCATACAATAAAATGTTTGTAACTTATTTTAGCAATAAATTGGCTCCGTTTGGCAGAGCCACTGCTTTTGTTCTGCAGCCATTATACAAGTTGGTTAAAAAAAGTATGCATTGGAATATGTCATGTGAAGAAAAAATTGCTGAAATTAAGGACATTGTTAAGATCAATAGATCTCTGTGGTACTATAACAGACTTTCTGATCTTTTTACTTGTTGATGACTCTTACTGCAAATTGAGAGTGGTTATTTCTCGGAAAATGGTTGGAATTGAAAAACCGTTTGGTTTAGCTAATCGCACACTGACTAAAGCAGAGGAAGGGTACTCCCAGCTCCATAAAGAGACAGCTGCATTAATCTTTCCTGTTAAAAATGTTCATATATATTTATATGGGTGCAAGTGGATTTTGGTTGATAACAACCGTCCATTACTTGCAATATTTGGTCCTACAAATGGTATTCCAGTGTGCGCTGCTAACAGGTTGAAGCATTGGGTATTGTATTGTACTTGTCAAATTACAGTTACCGGTACAATGTTGAATTGATTAGTACAAATAAAAATGTCACATACTGGTTGTCTTACGCTTTGCTTCCAGGTCAGTCAAATGAATAATGACACTGATCTTGCAGTCCACTGTTTTTGAAGAAAATGAAGAATTACATTTAACATCCAGGAAACCTTATCTTAAGTCATCTGACAACATTTTATGCTACAAAGGAAAAAGGTGGGAAGGGTAAGAAATATCAATTTTTGATTTGAACGCCATCTGTTGGCCTGATCCTTGAACTACATGATGAAAAGAGTGACGGTGATGTCACCATACAGAATTGTCTTCAAAATAATGTTGGAAACAGGCTGTGCAGTCTAACAAAACCATACCTTAAGTCACAATGGGAATTTAACCTAGGCGACTTAAGATATGATTTCTTAAATGAAGTCTTCTTGTACCAAAGTATTAAATAACCAGCTTGTGCATCAAGATAATGTATGGTTACAATTACAGACATTTACTGGGCTGCATATTTTATAACTGGTAATTTTAACTAAGGTCGACTGCCTGTACAGGAGCCCGGTCGTAGTGCTGTGAATTGATTTTTCATGCTGACAAGTGCACTGCACAAAATAAAAATATCATTCTGTGGAGATTTATGTCAGGTTTACATGAAGAAATAACTATTTCTTTTTTGCCAGTGGGTCATACAAAAAATGTTTGCAACTGGACTTTTTGTCTCATGAAAAGGAAGTACCACGTGACACGTACTTCTTCTCTGACAGATATTGTCTCGTCATTGAAGATAGCACCCCTCGTCATCATATAAGAAACTGGCAGCCTGTTAGTAAATATATATAACTGGCAACATGGGTGGAAAAAAGTTCCTTGGATCACATCTTTCAGTCGTTTTCTGTGGAAAAAGAATATGACCGGGGTCATTACATGTCAACAAAAAAACTGCAGAAAGGATGAAATCTCTATTCAACAAGATTTGAGATTACGGCACAGCAGAAACAAGGGATTTGCTGTGCAGGCGACATTAAGGCGGATGAACCTAGGCCAAGTAGTGTACCAGTAAAATAGCCCGACTTTATGGATTAATTTGAAAGTTAGCATGAAGTAGTTCTCAGGGTAACACTGGGTGGTTTCTAGCTAGGGCTTGGTACAGGAGGCAGGGTCCTATCTACAAGAAAATTTTTAATTAGATTGGATAATAGTTTTTTTATTCAGAAAATGCATTTCAAAGAGCACATCACCTTACTGTTGATAGTCTCTGTCTTCAACATCGCCTTTTGATGACCCGTGCTCCCAGTTCACAAGGCTGAATGGGGCTGTAACACGTTCTGGAAGTTGCCAATATTACGTTGAGATAAGGCCGGAACACCCAGGTTGGTTTGATATGGCTGTGAGTCTCGACTTCGACGTTCTGGACGATCTCTGACGTTCTCCAACGATGTTGTGGGGTAATCACTCGTCACATAACTTATACAAGTATCCAGAATTACACAGTTCCCTGACACTTTGGTTTAACATCACTGTTTCATTTAATATGGTTGGGATATGCCGTCAAATTCACTCTTAATCTTGTAGATAGAATTTAAAAGTTCACTAAAGATGTAGATGCGAGTAGCATCGAGATTGAAAGAAAATAAAGCACAGTTCATGAATAGAAATAATGAAACTGAAAATTGTTCACGCACTTGGCACAGTTCGTGGTGATTTTCCACTAAATAAAGTAGCACTTGACATTGAAAGAAATGTATGACTGCTCTAGAGTTTATCAAAGACACTGCTGTCAGTCATGAAACAACACTAAACACTTCGACGAAGATATAAGGTTGAAATGAAAAGCACAGTTCGTTGTTAGGCGCATTTGACATTAAGTAAAATAGGCGACTGTTCGAGAGTTTGTCTAATACACTGCTGTCAGTCACACACAGATAATTTACACACTGTTCAGAAGAATTAATGCACAATTTTGTTTGTATTGGATAAAGAACACAGTTTGAGTTTGGAGTGAAACCTTGGTATCATAGCACACGATTATGGTAATCACTTGCAGTAACACACTTATGAAAGTTCGAACACTTTCATAAACACTCTAAATCCCAATGAAATTATGCTGTCTGAGATTTAACAAAATGTCACAGTTAATAGTATATCGCAATAGTGTCCCATTTAAATTAATATTGATTCGGAGATTAAGTTTCACACAGGCAACGTGGTAATGAACTCAGTTCCACAAGAACGAAAGTAAGTTATATCGTACGGAATATAAGTTAAACTTTACTGTTGTCACCTAAGTCCATTACATGACTTGTCATAATCAGAGTTACAACACACGCAAAATGTGCAAGTTCAACACGCCTGTCGGAGTTT
The DNA here is from genome assembly GCF_040414725.1 of Anabrus simplex. Taxonomy (NCBI): domain Eukaryota; kingdom Metazoa; phylum Arthropoda; class Insecta; order Orthoptera; family Tettigoniidae; genus Anabrus; species Anabrus simplex. The sequence continues at coordinate 147,324,179 of NC_090267.1, read as the reverse complement.
AAGTCCCACATGAAGACTTTAAATTTTCGAAGATAGTCTCTGTCAGTACTTCGACGAACACTGCAGCGTGGAGAGTCAGGCTGAACACTCAGCTGTGGCTGTCTGATCTGGGTAAAGTGAGCTCTCCTTATATTCAGTTTGGGCTCCTACGTCATCCTATAACATGATCCCTTTGAAGCGGACTATCTCGTGAATCCCTTGACGGATTTACTTGAGATTCACAATTTGAGACGTTTGTTATTCTCTTCAAAATGACGTATCGCTCAAGTCGCTGCGATAATTATTAGAGAAGTTTTGAAATTTTTTCAATCAAATGTTCGCGAAGGCATGACGTTCATATCCAGAACATACCAGGTCAGGCAGGCTACACGTGGTGCGTCAGGCGGGTAGTCTATCTTGCCCCTGCAGCTACGTCACACACACAGCTGTCACTGGCTCGCCTGCTCGTTCCTCCGAATGTAAACAAACCAAGTTCGCTCTGAATATCTTGCGTGATGATTGAATGCAATTAATCATTTAAAAAATACGGCATGTACAGGTCGTAACCAGTACAGTAGTGAGATGGATTGTATACGCAAAAGGAAAAGACATATGTAATTGTGAACACTCCAGAAAAATGAGCAACAATTCAGTTTTGTTACTACAGAATACAAGATAGATTAGTTGTGTAAATCCTTAATTGGACACTGACAGTGTGTAGTTTCAGAACGTTTTGGAATGTCCAACATTATTATTATTATTATTATTATTATTATTATTATTATTATTATTGTTGTTGTTGTTGTTGTTGTTGTTGTTTCCTCATCTTGTTTGTACATCTTAAGACAAAACTTCTGCATATATGAGTGTCTCAAGACTAAAACTTCCTTTTTCACTTTCTTTTTTAAAATATTTAAGATGTTTACATATTTAATTTCAGAGAATAAAACTCCTACATATTTATGAAAATTATTTTGCTGTGCTGAGTGGGTCTGATGGTTGAGGCGCTGGCCTTCTGACCCCAACTTGGCAGGTTCAATCCTTGCTCAGTCCGGTGGTATTCAAAGGTGCTCAAATACGTCGGCATCATGTTGGTAGATTTACTGGCCCGTAAAAGAACTCCTGCAGGACTAAATTCTGGCACCTTGGCATCTCTGAAAACTGTAAAAGTAGTTAGTGGGATGGAAAGCAAATAACATTATTAAAATTGTTTTATTACACAAAGCTAATATTCCAGTGAAACAGATATTATAAAATTCTTAATGTATTATTGGAGTACTATACCCCATTTTCCAATTGATTTTCTGGAAATTCAGTAAATTCTATCTTATAACTTCAAAGTTACATAAAATGATCAATTTTTAAGCTAGAGACTTCTGGTTTTCATGAAAATGATTGCAGATTTATCTACTGTCAAAATATAAAATATCCAAAAATGCAATTTTCCGACTAAAGGTATGGTTTCCTGGAGAGTATAACATCAAAACTTTCCAATCTGTCAAACACAAATTTCAGTGTAAATTATAACACTATAAACTTGCCTGGAAAAAAAAAAAAAAAAAAAAACACACTATTGTACATGTTTCATTCTACAAGAATATCCTCAGATTCTATAAAATCACTTAAATCATGCATATATATGTACAGTGTTCTTTGTTGGTAAACTTGTCAATGATTGGTCATATCATCACTTAACTCTCTATAATGACAAGTTTATGCAACATAAACAATACTGTACATATATATGCATGATTTAAGGTAAGATCAGAGGCCAAATTTTCAAAATATTGAATTTTTTTTTTTTTTGCATTATATAGTTATTTGGACTTTACTGAATATTTTGGTAAACTATTTATCATAAAAATCTAATTATAAATATTTTATACAGAGTCTTTAAAATTATGTGACATGACTGCAAATATGGCCTCTGGGCATCACACAGGAAAACTGTTCATCTACAGAATATTATTCGATCTAGAAGGCTTTGGTTTGGATTATTTCTTTGTGGATTGTTCTGCTATTTATTCCTTGGAGTTCTAGTGATTGTCCTTTGTTTATCTTCAGTCTGGGAGCACTACTTTGTCCACTGAAAAGCAAACCGCGCAACATGAAATTATCGGATGGCGAAAGCATAAAAAATGCTGGTAGGCTTACCGATAAGGTCATAGATAAATTCCAGTAGTACTATGGAAAAGCTATCAGAGAAAATACCCATGATTTGGAATCAATGAAAAGGGCTGTGAAGGCAACCTACTTCAATAGGTTGTCTACAGATAAGAACCCAGTTCACCACCTGTGCCCACCTGCACCAAACACATGGTGCAAGTACATACAAGCACAGGCAGCTGGCACATTGAATGAGTTCCAGCATAAAAACTCCATTCCTGAGGTAGTAATGGAGGCAGTGAAACCAGTTTTCAGAGATTTAGCACACCCTAACTTAAAAAAGTGTTTTCATAGGCGGACGCAGAATGTCAACGAGGCATTCAACAATTTTATCTGGTCTCGAATACCAAAAAATAACTTTGTTGGCATAAAAACATTGAGGCTGGATGTATCAGATGGTGTAATCACCTTCAATGATGGCAATAAGGGTAGGATCAAGGTCCTCCATAAGCTGGGAGTGAAGATAGGACGTAACATGGAAAGATCCCTGGTGCACCTTGACAAATTACGAGTGCACAAAGCTGAAATTGCGGCTGAACAAATGGCTAAGGTGGCAAGAAAGAGGAGAAATGAGGTAATTAGGTATCAGGGATGAAGGCGGCGGCTCAGACTATGAAGCAGGATGCTATTAGCAGTAGGGCATCAACAAACAATAGGAATGTTGACATCATGAAACTTTAACTCAGTTTTCCTCAGTTTAGTTTTTTCCCCACCCATTTGTCCCATTTTCTCAGAAATGACACACAACAGAAATATAAATTTTACACATATTATTCAATATAAGGTACTGCATATGTAGATCTACACTCAGCTGTATTTCACCAGTAGAACTCATTTTATGATGAGAAATATGTAAATATTTTCTTAAAAAATAACTATTTTTTAAAAATACAGTTTTTTTCCTAATCATCTGATCTGCTTGAATCTAGGTCAGTAAACTGTCACAGGTTCTATGTAAAACTGGTGAAAATTACAGCTTTCTATCTTGAATAGTTCCTGAGATAATGGGGTCACCAATGTAGAATATTTAACATTGTCGGTATAAGGCATTTAATCTTACCTTAAGTGATTTGATAGAATCTGAGGATGTTCTTGTAGAATGAAACATGTCATTGTTTGTATAATGGTGTGGGTGGTTTTTTTTTTTTTTTACAGTTATGTTTATAGTGTTATAATTTATATTGAAACTTGTGTTTGACAGACTGGAAAGTTTTTGTTTAATTATAGTCAGCACTGTAAAGTACGCCTTCCTTCTTAACAAAATTCCTGGAGTAGGTTGCATATAAAGTTTTCAATCATACGAGGAAAGATAAGCATCATTCAAAAAATGGTTGTCTTAAGATTGGGTCACCTGTAAAGCCCGATGATGAATTATTACCGTATTTTAAAAGAAAAGATGAGCTATATCTTAAAAAAAGAAATCTAAGCAGTGACCTTGAAGGCCAGCGCTAATATAGTGGGACAGAAGAAGCAGGAAGTGCAGCCCATAAATGTGATGATCACAGACCAATGTTGCTATGAGTTCACTCTTCACTGATTTGATGTAGAGATGTTCTCATCATGAAGAGAATCACAATGTAATGAAACATGCTTTCAATATATGGTAGATATTACAAATAGCAGATAAGTAAAAGTTTGTAAGCGTTTCCACAGAAAAAGTCCAAGGCCGAACATACTTCTTACAACTGATGTGAATTGCAATATTAGTCTAAATTCAAAAATTCTTAGTGGGTGTATGTGCATTAACAACATAATAATAATAATAATAATAATAATAATAATAATAATTTCTTAGTGCTGGACAAGATATGTCACTCTGCATTCCTGAATTTGTTTGGTCGAAGTGAAATGCTTGTTTATTCCATCAAGTGAAGGTGGGAATCATTTTTACCACAACAGTCAGTAGCCGATGTACAATTTGATTTAATATACAGTAATCCTTTTTTCTTACCTAATCTTGAATCTTGAACAATTTAAACCTTAATGCTTAAATACCAAACTGACACTCATCCACAGATGACCAGTGGTTACAAGACTTACTGAAACACAGCTGTTTTTAACACTTGATATGAATAACTTAAGAAGGATGCACTCCCAATATATCCAAATCACTTCCTTCATATGCTGAGGAAGGAGATGAGTCAGTCTAAATCTGAACCAACAATGTAATTATCCTTTCTATTTCTTCCTCTATTATGCCATCATTCTTCGTGTAATTTTTCTCTAGGCCTATGACATGACTACAGAACACGCTTTTCTCCATTTCTTGACTGAAAGTTTTGACAGTTCCTCTTCGGTTATTCTCCTAATGTCCTGAATGTCGGAACAGACATTTCTCATTGCCACCCTATGCTTGATGGAGGCCCAAATATACTGTATCATGGAAAAATCAGTGATATGGTGGTAATCCCAAGACTATGACTGTCAGCTTTGAAAGTTAAAATCTGCTCTATATACGTGCTTGGGTCATTAAATGCATACCAACTTGAGAAGTTTTGCTTTTATTTGTTGTGAATCTTTGTTTTGATTAGTAAACCATGCTTTAATCTCTTAGTAAGGCTGTTAGGTGCCTTTCCTGTTCATTATTATCAAATGGTATGGCACATTATCCATGACCACAACAGATTCATGTGGAAGGTTGGGGATGAGCTTTTCTTGCATTCGCTTTTCAGAATTCATCTAGTCATTATAATCGCCAGATTTACTTTTAGCCTGGAATATGTTCTGTGCATTTGGTTTGAATCCCATATCACTTCCTACATGGGAAATAATTGGTCTTTGGCCAGAGCTGTTGGACGTAAAAACACCTGCCGCCTCATCACTTCGCCAACTTTACTTTATAATTAGGACGAATCCATGTTTCATCCAGGTAAATGATGGGTCTATTTTCATCACAAATTTCTTTATTTTTGCAAATAATGAATTTCATATTTGGTTCCGTAGTGACTTAATAAGATTCTTATAAGAATTGATTTTTAATGGTTTATCTAGTCAACACAAATTAAGACTGTCCACTTCAAACTAGTCATATTAAAACTATATATAACATGATTATGCATACCATTTAGTTTTAAGTGGATTGTCTAGTATTGAATAGTTGAACCATTGTTTACAGATTTCTGTACTTGAAGATATCTAGCCCTCCATGCTACAGTGTCTCTCCTTTCTATTAATGCACCTCTTGGATATTTACACCTCTTGAATGTGAAACCTGTTTCTGTCAGAATTTTTCTTAGGTTTTCCCTTTGTCCCCGAAACTTCATTTCTTTGGTGCCGATAGTCAGCAGTTTCTGAATTGTTGGCACTTTTAATTTTACTGTGTAGAGTTTTTGTATTTTTCTTCTGAAAGTATCTCTGTCCATATCGCCCATCAATTTTTTTTTTTCGTACCCCATATCTGTGCTTTCCAGGAGTTGACTTTTCTCCAGGGATGTTCACATTTTTTGACTTGCTTTTTATTTTCATAATAACACAGATTCTCCTGTCAAATAAGCAGCCCTGTTTAGTACCTGCTCTCCGGAGAACTTCCCTCCACCTTCCTCACACGTTGCAGTCACATGCACTATCAAATTTGTCTTACAGCTATGAACTGTTTTAGGCATACTCATCAATACAGACGAGAATTATAGGCACTAAAAGCAGTTAAAATAGGCAGGCATATAGGCTCTTAAATTAGCCAAAATAGGCATATAAATAGGCACAAACGTGTAAACTAGGCAACAAAATAGACATGAAAAAATTACTTATAATTTAATAACTCACTCAATTACTATAAAAGGAATTTACAAGCAACGTTTCAATGTTTTCCGGTAACAATCTTGTTCTCCTGTCATGCATAATGTTTCTGTACTGAGAGAAAGATCTCTCAACATCACATGAAGTGATTGGACAAAACTTCAATGAAGTCACTTCATCTGGTTTTATTTCGCTGACAGCGGCTGCCTTCCCAGAGGTTCGGTCAGAATTTCCCCCGACTTCTTCCACAATCCTAAATGACCCCACCAGGGGCATGCCACTCTTCTCCAACTTGGTGATGGCTCCCGGCAGCTAGTTGAAATCTGAAGATACTCCGGTTTATGCAGGGGCACATTAGCTCCCAACATTACAGTGCATAGGTCTGAAGAAAATGGCTGTTGGTCGCTGCCCAAAGTGGACTGGTAGAAAGGCTGCGCTGATACGAGATTTCTGTACTCGTATCAGATGCATTGCAGTATTTCTAAGTTGATCTATGTGGTATTTTTCTCACATTTGATCTGAAAAGTAATAAAATTGACATAAATTACATTGTCCCTATATCTTAAATTTCTACAGTTAGGCTAATTGGCAATAATGCTTGGTATATATCATGCATTTGTTTCATAAAGAAAGAGGCTGTTAGAGATGTTTCTAGAAGTACAAAACTTTAAAGTAAAAATAAAATAAAATAAAAGGAATTCGTAATTTACATGGAAATATGTCCTCGAGGATTTTCAGTTATAATTCGGCAGTATTGTGTCAAGTTCACCAGGTGATCTGCATTTAGGGCAGTCGTCCAGGTGGTAGATTCCCTATCTGTTGTTTTCCTAGCCTTTTCTTAAATGATTGCAAAGAAATTGGAAATTTATTGAACAGCTCCCTTGGTAAGTTATTCCAATCCCTAACTCCCCTTCCTATAAATGAATATTTGCCGCAATTTGTCCCCTTGAATTCCAACTTTATCTTCATATTGTGATCTCTCCTGCTTTTAAAGACACCACCCAAACTTATTCGTCTACTGATGTCCTCTCACGCCATCTCTCCACTGACAGCTCGGAACATATCACTTATAATACCAATATAATGGTCCGTAATTGGACATTATAAATTTTCCAGCTAACTCATTCTTGGTTGCCTGCGTTTTGCCCTCGTGTGCTAAGTTAGGCTCATCAGTTGGGACTTAGCACACCACCCAAGACGCAAGGCTAGTGCATACCATGGAGGCCTCTGCATAGGCTACTTGAAGCCACCAGCAGTGCCAATGCACTATGAGAGCTATGTCTCATTTCCAAAAATTGATGCCTGCCTGCCTGGCTATCAGATATGTAATACAGATACAGGGAATTAACATCTGTATTACATATCACTTAGTTGAGCAGCTCGTCTCCTTTCTCCCACGTCTTCCCAGCCCAAACTTTGCAACATTTTGGTAACGCTACTCTTTTGTCAGAAATCGCCCAGAACAAATCGAGCTGCTTTTCTTTTGATTTTCTCCAGTTCCTGAATCAAGTAATCTTGGTGAGGGTCCCATACACTGGAACCATACTCTAGTTGGGGTCTCACCAGAGACAAATATGCTTTCTCCTTTACTTCCTTACTACTACCCCTAAATACCCTCATAACCATGTGCAGAGATCTGTACCCTTTATTTACAATCCTATTTATGTGATTACCCCAATGAAGATCTTTCCTTATATTAATACCTAGGTATTTACAATGATCCCCAAAGGGAACTTTCACCCCATCAACACAGTAATTAAAAGTGAGAGGACTTTTAAAATTAAAAAGACGTGAAACGGTACCAGAGTAGCGTAGAGGAGAGATCCGTCCTTTATGCTTGCCAAAGACCCACCAAGCTGCCCCTAGCAATATTCTTACTTATATAGAAGAATGAAAACAGAGACACTATAAATCTCAGATTTGTGAACATTTTATTCGTTGCTATTTGCCGGCTTTGGTCAGCCAGGTCAGCTGACATGAAGACTATTTTCTATTGCCTGCAATAGATCCTGCATCATGTGTGCCCACAAGGCCGCCACCCTCATTGAAAATTAAATGAATATTACTTGCTTTACGTCCCACTAACTACTTTTTATGTTTTTTGGAGACAGCAAGGTGCCGGAATTTTGTCCCGCAGGAGGTTTTTACTTGCCAGTAAATCTTGACTTTCCAAAGTCTTATTGGCTGGGATGCATCGAATCAATACTGATAATCCTGCTGCCTGACTCCTGTACTCAGGTTACATAGTTTGCTACTCCTGACCCTGAGAACAGGTGTTACTTGATGAGGTTCATTGTTATTTTCTCCATTGACTGTCAATCACCCTCTTTAAATAGCTCATTCACCTGCTGCTATTGGCTCCCCTAGGTTGTTGGGCTATTTCCTACACCCAGCACTTGGAGTCCAGTGAATACTGTTGCAGGATAACCTGGCCAAAAAAATTAAGTTTTACATATTGCAGGTTGTTTAGTATAGTTTTTGTATTTACATTTTCTGAGGCTAGGAATGATAATTTCAGTGGGATAGGTTTCTGCTTAATGCAGATTCTGTTGTATGTAAGTTAGTGCCTTTTGAAGATTGTTTTCAGAGGAATAAAAATGGTAGTCATACTCTAAACCCATTTTGAACATTCATTAATCTATCAACAGGTTCTGACAGAACAATACTCAAGCATATTAATTTGGTTAAGACTGTTTAAACATTTTTTGTCTTGGTTCATACAGTTAATGTATTGCCATTGGCTGTTTCATTGTTGGTTATCGCATCTGTCTAGAAATTGGGTAGATTCAAATTAAAGATTGGAAGGTTTCAAACTTAATTCTGTTTGCAATCTTTTTTGTTTTATTTGCTTGTTATTTTATTGTGAAGTATTGATGTATTCCAGTACAATTTGAATTTTAGATTAGTACTTGAAAATGTTTCCTTTGTTATATTTCATCTTGTATTACACAAGAAATAATTTTCATGCATGTGAAGTTATTCTGAACCTGTTACTGTTCATGATTTATTCTCAATGTATCTCAGTTAACTGAACTATTCTGATGTCTAGTTTGCTGTTGAATATTTCTTTTAAAATATGTCTGTTGTGAAAGATATTTTTTTTTGTTTTATGAATTAGTGTCCAGATATATGTACAGTTTATTGCTTATTCATAAGAAACGAGATGCCATATCTTTCAGTTAATTCTAGTTGTCATTATAGTTGATGTTGTTCAAAAGAAACTTATTTTGAAAACAGTTTTGATATATTGTTATACCTATTTTTTGTAAACTGTATAAAATTAAATAATGATTTAACATTTAGAATACCTTTTTCTTTTCTCTGTGCATTATGATTTCATGTTAAAGATGTGTTTCCTGTGAAATACGAAAAATGTGTATGAATTCAGTTGGGAAATTTGTTACAAACAGTTCTCGATAGAGTAGGGTGGTGCCACTATTAACTCTTACCTAACCCATGTATGTATGTATGTATGTATGTATGTATGTATGTATGTATGTATGTATGTATTAGGGTTGCCACCTGTACAGGACATCCTGTATTTGAGGTGAAAATTTTGTGTCCCGTATTATGAACTGTTGTTCTGTAAAAATGAGCATTTGTCTACTTTTGTCTCTGAATATTTTAAAACCCATATTTGATTTCAGTGCCATTGAAGTTAAAAGTAGCTCCATTATTTTTCTCTTTGGAGCCTCGTCATTTGCAGGTCGAGCTGAGCATGCTGGGTTATTTACCTCGTCTTTTGCCGCGTACTTCCCTAAGCCTTTGAGTCCAATTTCTAACGTGATTGTTCATGCTGTTCGAGACTAAATCTACATAAATTGTGAAGTTATCAAAGCTTATTGAAGACATCGGTGTTAAGATGTCAGATGCATTGTACTGTATGTACAGTTAAAAGGTTGGAAGTTAGTTTATTTTACGAATTTCAATAATTGTCTTATTCTGTAAATGAAACTAATTATAATCTAACTGAAATTGGTACATAATGTTTAATTTTCTAGTGTTTGCGAACTGTCCCTTATTTTCATGAAAAATCCTGTATTTTTAGGTAAATATCCCTTATTTCTTATATCAAAAAGTGTCAACCCTAGTATGTATGTATGTATTATTAGGGATGGTAAGGGTATAAGCATACCAGGTGGTGGAATTCACTGGGAAGAAAACTTAGTCATTCTTATAACAATTTAATTTAATTTTAACTAGCAAAAATGTAATCAACAGTACGCATAAATATTGTATATAAATTAATAAGTTAAAAAAGGAAAGGAAAGGAAGGGGGTTTATACAATCCAAAGGACAAGTCAGTTGAACAAAAACAAATTTTAAACAATAAATGAATTAGAAATGTATATCACCAAAAGAGTTAATTAAGCAAGAAGAATTGAAACGGGGAGGGGGGAATGGAAACTTGCTAAACCTTGATTTTACTTGAGGTGAGTCAGAATGTGGTCATTGCAGACAACACAGATTAAGTAAACCGTCCAGCTGTGATCCCAGCCATGATGGCTAGGGGGTTCACTTGAAGTTACACAGTTGATTAAAACTTATTGAAGTAACAGTACTTAACTTCCTACAGTTGCACATCTTCATAACAAATAAATCTTGTATTTAAATGAGATACAAAGTTCCAAGATCTTGACGAGAAAATCTGGAGTCCACTGGAGATAATGTACTATGTAAATTTGTGGGAAATTTGTTACAAACAGTTCTCAGTAGAGTACAGTGGTGCCACTATTAACTCTTACTTAAAGAAAATAGTGTAGCCACTCCAGGCAGACTAATAAACCGAGCAGCAAGATCATGCAGCCACCCTCAAAGTAATTGCAGAAGCATGATGGTCAAATATCTCTACGAACCACTAATAATAATTTCGTGTGGCTATTTCTAGCCGAGTGCAGCCCTTGTAAGGCAGACCCTCCGATGAGGGTGGGCGGCATCTGCTATGTGTAGGTAACTGCGTGTTATTGTTGTGGAGGATAGTGTTATGTGTGGTGTGTGAATTGCAGGGATGTTGGGGACAGCACAAACACCCAGCCCCCGGGCCATTGGAATTAACCAATGAAGGCTAAAATCCCCGACCCGGCCGGGAATCGAACCCGGGACCCTCTGAACCGAAGGCCAGTACGCTGACCATTCAGCCAACGAGTCGGACTACGAACCACTTGTAAGGACGAAGGTCTGGCTGCTGTGTCATGGCCTGCTGTATGTTTAATGTTTTATGTGCTCTGTTTATAAAGTATTTTTAAAACAATATATGGGCTAAAGGATAACATTACTTTTGCTTTTCACGATGTTCCATTTATCTTGTATGCTCTCTTATTAAAGTTCAAAGATATTTCTACATGGGTACTAAGAATATTGGAAAACATTGTCAATAAAGAATGAATGGCTTATGAATAGAGAAGTAAGACGTACCGTATATTGTGGTGGCTAATGGTTATCTATAAGAATAAGGTTCGAAGAGGGAAAAATGAAGAAAATTGTTTATGCGGAGAATTAATGGAGGAGGAACATCTGTTCAGAGAATGTTGGGGAACAGACTCACTCAAGGTCAAATTACCTGGGTAGTGATTACAAAGCAAAAGTAGAAAGGGAGGAAGAATTTTATACAGGTATTAAATGTAAACAAAGAATGGATCGCACTGGCTAGGACAGCAAAATTTTTCCATATAGAAAAACTAGCTGATGTACCCGTGCTTCGCTACGGAATTCTACATTGTATACAGAATTATAGGTTAGGTAGTGTACACGTTGTGAGTAAAATTGTATTACATTGCATAGCTCTCAGCGTTACCCTAGAAACGCGAAGGGGAAGTCAGCAAATTGTGAATACTGGGTTAGGGAATTTTCATTATAATGGGAGGCCCTTTTGCCTACCATCAGTCACAATCAAGTTGGGAAATTTTCATTATAATCGTAGACTCTCACTCGCCACCTGCATTTTTACATCCTCAAAAAGACTGCCTTAGTAGTTTTCCCAACTGAAATCAACATAGGCCATTACAATGACGCCATTAGGAATGTCGCAGTCAAAAACAATGCTATCATATGAAATACTAGATCAGATGAAAAACCACACATTTTCTCACTTTTAATGAACCGTAGTACACTGCCGATCTAACAGTCCAAGGTTCGAGAGCTGGAATGACCAGGCCGCAGACAGCCATGAGCCGTGAACACACTTTCATTTTCTGGGGGAGGGGAGGGGGGAAAAGAGTGGAGAGTCCCAGGGTAAAAACTAAAAACTCATCTGTTTCCTTGGAATTTCCGACGAGTTGGAAAATCTCAATTCATTACACTGGCGGGGGGAATCTATCTGACTTGGAGGCAAATTTTTCCTCCAAGCTACAGAAGGCCTCTTGGCTGCTAATTTGGAATAAAATGAATGTAGAATTTAATAAAAGTAAAGGGGAAGAAGCTTTTCTTAAGAAACGGCTCATTTCAGGGTTGAATTTTGAGTTATTTAGTGAATTGTAGTGCTATAATTAGGAATAGGCGGACGTAATTCTAGACCATGTCATAAGTGAGCCTCTGCCATTATTCCGTTAATTGTGCACACTGATCAATCCAATCAGCGTGTCGAAGTACGGATCGAATAGCTGGAATACTATGATGAACCTGTGTGTTACGTACCAGCAGTATCAGAAAATGTATATATGAAGAGTTATCTAACTCCCCTGCTGTTTTCCGCCAGTATTCAGGCAGGCTGTTATACTAATAAATAATAATGTTATTTGTTTTACGTCCCACTAACTACTTTTTAAGGTCTTCGGAGACGCCGAGGTGCCGGAATTTAATCCCGCAGGAGATCTTTTACGTGCCAGTAAATCTACCGACACGGGGCTGTCGTATTTGAGCACCTTCAAATACCACCGGACTGAGCCAGGATCGAACCTGCCGAGTTGGGGTTAGAAGGCCAGCGCCTTAACCGTCTGAGCCACTCAACCCGGCGGCTGTTATACTCCGTACGCAGCAGTAACCCCACCTATCGGAGATGTGTGGCAGCATAAGAGACAAAGAACACAACAATGGCCAACGTAATGTTCTTGTTGATCAATTTTATGAGCTTTTGATATCGTAGGCCTTCACATTTTCTTCCGACTCTGAAATACCACTATCATAGTCGGTACAGTAAATCTGAATAAATGATCGGAAATTGTGTTCTCTATAGATTCTCTTATGTAGTACTTTTTGATAGGACCAATAACATAGGTACCGGTATTTAAAAATTATATTGTAGGCGCCTTCCCCTAAACTACCATTTCCTACAGGATGAATAAAATTGGTTATAGCTTTTTTAACGCTATTTGTTCGGGGCGTCGACCCATGTGGATCTTTCGCCTCTTTGTTTATAGCTTAGATTGCAATTTTATTATTATTATCCGACTCTATATATCGATTCTCATTAAATTCTGTTTAGTGTTTACCCCTTTTCTCGTGGCTTGGCGTTGATATGGACCTCAGACGGTTAAGGCGCTGGCCTTCTGACCCCAACTTGGCAGGTTCGATCCTGGCTCAGTCCGGTGGTATTTGAAGGTGCTCAAATACTTCAGCCTCGTGTCGGTAGATTTACTGGCACGTAAAAAGAACTGCGGGACTAAATTCCGGCACCTCGGCATCTCCGAAAACCGTAAAAGAGTAGTTAGTGGGACGTAAAACAAATATTATTATTATTATTATTGATATGGACTAGGCAACAAAAATTCAAATTCAGGAATATCTCTGTTATCATAGCTGGTATTGTAAAAATGTATAAGACATACCGTAAATGATAGGAAATGTAATTCTATATAACTTTAATTATGCAGTATTTATCGATAGGACCACTAATAAATATTTGAGAATTACATTTTAGGTCTTCCCCTAAACCATTTTGCTCAGCGTGAATAAAGTGGTATATAGACGATGGAATATTACACCGCGGACGGGGAAGATGCAATTAATTTTTGCGACATAAGTCGCACAGGAAATAAAATTAGAAGCGAGTTGGAATAAAATTCCTAAGTGATACAGATTTCTATGACGAGTCAGCCAGGCCTAAAATGTGGTGGAGAAAGACTAAAAACGAGTCCCCACTGGGACAGCCTCCCGCCCGAAAGCACAAGATAATCTCCTTCCATGCACAATGAATCCAAAAACAAACTAAATTTCAAAATAACAAGTCCACAAGAGACAATGATCACTGCACCAAAACCATCAAAATGTACCTCTAGAATACCCAGTTTCAACTCATTTTCAATCACTAATATCAATCACAACACTCGAGAGCAGTTCAATGTTCGGTGAACATCACTTTCACAACAGAAGTTCATTACATCAACCATGCAATACAGTTGTTACACATTGAACCTCCTTTGCGTTCACTGAGTATAACTCCACGTCACATTTACTTATTTTCAACAAGAAGTTACTTATTTTAGTATAATTTGAACCAAATCAGTGTTTATCAGATAATTTTCACCTTTCATTAGATACGGAAGTTCATTTACGACCAGAGACACACTTTTCCTCTTAACCACGGCCAGTTTTTTTTTTTTTTCACATACCTCAAACTTTAGAGCTTAGCTTTACACAGCCATCAGTTTCTTGATCAAATGTGTACCATGAAAATAATAATTTACAATGTTGGAGTTTCCTTTCCAAAGATAAAATTGTGCAATTTCATGCTTCATACTAAGCCTCAAATTAGGCTAACCAGGAAGGAAATAACTCAAGGGGGGAAAAGCAAAGGATAGAGAAATAGGTAAATAAGTCACCGCATGACGTCCATTACCATAAATTAGTTTAAACATAGCTCTACATATACATCAATCGGCTCATCCTCAGATTACACACTCTCAGAGCACCCAAACATATTGGAAATCAAGCATATACACAGGAAACACAAGACATACCTAAGAAATAAAATTTCATTTAACAACTACAAACAGATAAGATATGGTAGGGGAAAATACTCAAGAACATACATTAGAATGCACTTACACTGCCTTCGTAATGTCCAGGCCGTACTGTACCTCTGATGACGTCACGCTTTGGGGGGGACTTGAAAGCGATACGCATACGCTCCGCTTGAATAACACACTCGTTTAAATTACTTAAAGAACTGTTAACACCTTATAAAACCAAAATCTATCCTCAAACATTTGTTAATTCTGACGTACAATGCATATCCTTTTCCGTAACGTTCTATTTCTCGCGTATATACGTTCGTTTGCGTGAGTACAGCCTAACACTTTGAGACATATTCTTGCGATTTTATCCCTTTTCTGGTCAACTGGAACATTCACATCATACACACTGACAGAAAACATGCAGCCAATTACCATTACTATTTATTACAAATATAAATTATTTCTGTACCTCACTGTTTCCACTCAATGAACACTGCAGCTTTCCTGGACCTCTTACAGGAAGTTACACCAGTATGGAGTAGGTCTGCTCTCTTTGAAGCACTTTGTTGAATACACAAGTCGGTGTGAATTTTGGAAAAGTTATTTAAAAATATATTCACCCAAATATATATAGGCCTACACTGTCCGGCCAGGTCTTCCAATTTCTTCCCGCAGTCACAAATGACTAGGGAATCAGCCAACTGCATTGACTCCAAAGCCAGGGATTTTGTGACACACTTAGGATCGTCTGAATTTAGAAATACCATCTTATATATATCTGACACCAACACACAAAATACTTTGTACACCTCAATTCCAAGTTCTATTGACATGTCTGATGGATACTTTAAGCCCCCTCGAATTAGGAAATTCAGATATCTTACTTCTGGAGGCAATTCATAAATAAGATCTGAATCTGTCAGAAGATAAGATTTGCATAAATCACACTGCTGTTTGATACTCATTTTTTTTTCTATTTGCTTTTCGTCGCACTGACACAGATAGGTCTTACGGTGACGATGGGACAGGAAAGATCTAGGAATGGGAAGGAAGCGGCCATGGCCTTAATTAAGGTGCCTGGATTAAAATGGAAAACCACGGAAAACCATCTTCAGGGCTGCCGACAGTGGGGTTCGAACCCACTGTCTCCCGAATACTGGATACTGGCCGCAGTTAAGCGACTGCAGCTATCGAGCTCGGTGATACTCATAAATAAGACTTGCATTTTCAAATACACCAAATTCAGATAAGCCGTAGGTCTGATTACATAAAAATATAGGGCCTACCTAATGTTACCCATGTTTATGACATAATAAAAAAAATTAACTCACCACTTGGACGGAACACTCTTCTTTCTCTCAGGATGTGTTTTCACACAACTGTGTTGTGATTAACTATTAAATTCTCCCTGGGAATAGCCTTCTTCCATAACTTAACTCGTTCTTCATCAGAAGGAAACACTAATACCGGAGTGTACTCTCGTTGTTTATAATTGGCTTTGCAGCCAGGCACACAGCAACTCTTAGGCATGGTGATTTCCCTCAGTGATCATCTTAATTTAAGTATATACAATTCGTGGTTAATAATAAAACACAGAATGCACTAACTCAATTAATTTTACACTATAAATATAACTTTACACAAATAAACTACAAAATTAAAACACTGAAGAACGATCTTCTTAACCTATAGCTTCACATAAATACACGCTCACACTAAGTTTTCTCTACTAATCAGAAGGAAGATCCACTTAATAATGCAGTCGATGACGACTCATTCTCACATATATCTGAGTGAACACGCGGCCATCGTTAAAAATTTCAATAAAACTGCGAAAATCTATGTTTAACTCTACTAACTCAAGTGCTAAACTTCCCCCCTAACGATCAGCTGATTGCTTTCCTGCGCTCGTTACAGTACGGCCTGGACATCACGAAGGCAGTGGCACTTACAAGATGAGTGCATTCCGCACAAGATCTAACAAAATAGTAATTCAAGGAACTTAGAATACACCTACTTACAGGCATAAACAAATTCATAGATACACCTTCACCGACATCCCAAAATACATTCGCTGAAGGGGAAGTAGAATGTTACATCCCAGTAGAATGCGCGCATGTCGACCACAGCATTTATATAGAAACTGTGTTATTCTTTGTAGAGGTTGCTTTATGTCAGTGTATCACGAGACACTTTTCAATACAGTGTTTGTGTAAGCAAGGTGTTCGTGTTTAATTATAAATGTCATTCGTGTGTGGTCATAACAATTGGCGACGAGGGAAAACTTTCAAAACGTCAGAGGAAAATGATATTGTGTCTGAATACAAATATGTTCTGCGATTAGTGACTGAACGGGAATACGACTGTCGTGTTACGTATATAACCTCAACTACGTAAATGTCATATTCCTTACCTTCAATTATTTTTGTGGGAAACATAACTCAAACATTTCTCCATGGATGCAGACCAGTTTAAGCAATTTTTGGCAGCAATGCATGCCAATCAACAAGCACTCTTAGATCAACTGAGAACTCAACCACCAGTTCAATCTACTCAACCTGTTATTAATTCCAATATATTTCTAATTCCACCCTTCGAATGTTTCAACCCACAAGCAGAGAACTTTCGAAATTACCGGCAACGTTTCGAAAACTATCTACAATTGAAAAATGTGTTCACCAACAAGAAATACGCCGCTCAGATGCTACTTAATTCAATTGGATCTACGAGTTATAACATATTATCTGCATTAGTGGCACCAAAAACACCTAGTGATGTCGATTATGACGATTTAATTGAAACCCTAGAGAAACATCTTTGTCCTAAGAAGAATGTTCTGGTAGCCCAACATAGGTTTTTATCCACTTACCAGCTTGAAAATCAACCTATTGCGGACTATGTTGCTACATTAAGGCGTGCTACAATTGACTGCGACTTCAATTCTGCATGTGAACGTAAGGTAAGCATTGCAGATGTATTTCTAAGAGCACAATTCATTAGGGGAATTTATGACAGTTCGATTCGTGAACAATTACTCCAGGTAAATGTTCAAGAATTTAATGAAATTGTAACAAAAGCTATCGCTCTTGAAACATGTAAGTTAAGACAGCAAGGAACTGTCACCATCAGTTGTATACAAGGGTACTTATAATGATTCTGTTCAAAAAATCACAAATCAAGACAGGACGTATCTCACGATGATCAAAGCCAAGCAATACCTGTAAGGCAAGGCCAGATCAAAAATTGACTACAAGGAATTGGGAATTTAAAATATGTGTTTACGTTGTGGTAGAGACAATCATCTAGCGAAGGACTGTAGGACTGATTTTGACAATCTGAAGTGCAGTTCATGTGGGAAATTCGGCCACCTTAAGAAAGTGTGTATACGTACCGTACTTTGTTAGCAACGAGAAGGAATTCCAAAATCGACTCTCATTTTCTTCAGGAAGAAGATATTACTCAAACATTCGGTGTTAGCCATATAATAGACATCTTTCAATATCACGAATATCCACATGCGAAGAAATTTTATGCTGCAGTTCTTATAGAAGGAATACCCCAGAGATTTGAAGTAGATTCTGGAGCCGGTTTTACCTTGCTATCACGTTCTAGTTTCAAAGCGCTTGACTTACGTGTACAACTCCAGAAAGCAGATGTTGCATTTCGTTCTTATACTAAGAATGTGCTTTTACCTGATGGCAAGGTTAATGTTATTGTTTCTTATCAGAATAGAACTTCATCTGAAGAGTTATATGTAGTACCGGACGACTTCGAACCGCTTCTGGGGCGTGTCTGGATCCGTCACCTTGGTATTAATCTTCAAGAAGTGAAGCGGAATCAAATACTAGTCATATCGATATACAGTCAGTCAGTAGTATTACTGAGATAATCAAGAGATTTCCAGAAATTTTCGAAGAAAAGATAGGGTGTGTGCCAAATTTGAAAGTGTCTCTTCAGCTCCGAAAGGATGCCAAGCCAGTCTTTCATAAAGAACGTGATGTTCCATATGCCTTACGGGAGAAAGTAGAAAAAGAATTAGACGATTTAGAAGCAGGTGGGATAATCTCAAACATCAATTACAGTGATTGGGTTTCGCCTGTAGTAGTGGTGATTCCAAAGTCCGATGGCTGAGTTCGACTTTGCGTTTATTACAAGATAGGCGTTAATGACAAATTAGTAGCAGCAAACTACCCAATTCGGAAAGTGGATGACATCCTAAATAGCTTGAAGAACTCGAGGTACTTTTGCCGCCTGGACATATATAAAGGATATCTTCATCTCCAGGTTGATGATGAGAACAGCAAGATCCAAACCATATCAACACATCGAGGTACATATCGCATGCATCGTCTTTCCTTTGGTATAAAAACAGCTCCGTCCGAATTTAATAGAATCATAGATCAAGTTTTATCTGGACTATCAAAAACTCATTCATATTTTGATGACATTATTATTCATGGTTTTACAAAAACAGAATGTCAACAAAACCTATTTGCCTGCCTTCAAAGGCTCAAAGAATTCGACTTACATCTAAATCAAAGAAAGTGTGCTTTCTTTGAAACCAGCATCGAATATCTGGGCCATGTCATTGAATATAATAAAATCATGAAGTCACCAGCCAAAGTTAAAGCAATACTTGAAATGCCTCGTCCGGTCAATACGGACGATGTTAGAAGATTTCTTGGAATGATAACATATTATTCAAGATTCATTCCCAATACTTCAACTATGACCTACCCCTTGAGGCAGCTTCACCGCAAGAATAAGTAGTTTTATTGGACTAGTTCTTGTGAATCAGCATTTGCCCAACTAAAGGACGAGATCGCAAGTGATCGAGTGCTGATACCTTATAATGCAGATCTACCACTGGTTCTAGCTTGTGACGCCAGTCCAACAGGTATTGCTGGAGTCCTGTCACACATTGTTGATGTTGAAAAGCCTATCGCATTTGCTTCAAGGTCCCTGTCTTCAGCTGAACGTAACTACAGCCAGCTGGATCGTGAGGCTCTAGCAATTATGTTCGCTGTCAACTATTTTTATATGTATCTATTTGGACGCAAGTTTAAGTTGATAACAGACAATAGTCCACTTACCAGAATCTTCCATCAGAATTCAAGATTACCAGCTATGACTTCTGCTGGATTATTAAGATATGCTTCATTTCTTTCGGGATTTGACTATGAAGTTGTATATAAAAAAGGTTCAGAACATACCAACTTTGACTGCTTGTCAAGAGCAGCGATCATTCAATCACACATTTCAAAGGATATAGTGTTCAATGACGAAGTTCATAAACTCTGTTATTCAACCATCGCTGAAATAGCAACCACGGAATTAAATCCTGACAGTATTCGAATTTCAACAGAAAACGATGAATTGTTATCAAAAATCAAAGCAGAGCTCATGTCATCTGAATCTTATTCAAGGGTCAAAGAGTCGTCATTCCGTCAAAACTCCAGCCATTAGTCCTGAAGGAATTCCATAGCACACACATAGGGATTACAAAAATGAAACAATTAACAAGGCGTTATTGCTACTGGAAGAATATTGATAAGGATATTGAAAAAATGGTAAAATCTTGTCAGGCCTGCGCTGACATTCGATCCTCTCCAGCGAAAGCACCGATTCACCATTGGGACGTCCCTACAGACAACTGGAGCCGCGTCCACATGGATTATGCAGGTCCATTTCAAGGTTTCTACTTCCTTCTAATTGTTGATGCAAAATCCAGGTGGGCAGAAATCAAAGTAATTCGAGAAGCTCCGACATCTGTAAAGACAATTGAGCTATTAAGAGAAATATTTTCATTTCATGGATTTCCAATAGCGATAGTCTCTGATAACGCTACAATATTTGTAAGTGACCTGTTCAAATCGTTCTGTAGAGAACACGGTATATTCCAAAAATTCACAGCTGCTGGACATCCCGCAACTAATGGAATGGCTGAACGAAACATCCAGACGCTAAAACGTCGACTAAAAGCTATGTCGAATGAGCCCTTGTCTATATCCAGAAAAGTGCAAGAGATCCTTCTGAAATATCGTGCCACCCCTCTAGAGTGTGGAAAATCACCAGCTGAACTGTACCTGAACAGACCATTACGGATCAAACTAGACGCTATTCGCCCAGTCAAACAGGAAGGAAATTCTATGAAGGGAATAAAATGTTATGGAAGTAGGGAGTAGTCATCGGAAAGTTCGGTCATTTACATTACGAGATTCAGCTAGACGATGGTTATAGTCTCAAAAGACATATTGACCAAATACTTAGAACGGAGGTCCCGAAGAAGACAGGTACAATCACTGATCAGCAATTAGGCCCAAGTCAACAAGAACAACATCCTGAATATAAACCTTTCATCTTCACTGACTGGATGAATGAGCCAATCCCTGGGAGTAATCAAGGACTCGATGTAGAAGAAGACATGCAAAATCGAAGACTTGAAGCAGAAGAAAACGGACCTCCACCCCCAAACCTAACCTGCCTACCAGATAGGACACGCCGTCCGCCGCAGTACCTTAAGGACTATATAAATGATCACCAAATTCTCTTCTTCAAAATTAAGCGTGGGAGACTGTTATATCCCAGAAGAATGCGCGCATGTCGACCACAGCATTTATATAGAAACGGTGTTATTCTTTGTAGAGGTTGCTTTATGTCAGTGTATCACGAGACACTTTTCAATATAGTGTTTGTGTAAGCAAGGTGTTCGTGTTTAATTATAAATGTCATTCGTGTATGGTCATAACATATAAGTATCCCAAATATTAGTACACCAACCACAAACGTGAGATCACCAAACATAGAGAAGAAGAGCATCAAAATTAGTTTCCAACATATTATCTAAACATGTTTAAAGAATTTAGAATTACAGAGTAAAACAAGAACTTAGGAGGTGCAGAACCACGAATCAGTGATCTTAATGATTTCTAAAATCTCAACGTTAACTACCATGACCATCATAAGTTATGAATTTCATTATGGCCCGTATTGACAATTGATCACTATCAAAGGGTAGGAAGGGTCCACCTGTTAAATACTACTAGTTTGTATATTGTCTCATAAAACTGGGTCATCTTGAGCCACACTCCAATTGGAAGACATAAGCAGCATATACAGGGTGAAGCGTAATTCGCGCACTCGGGCGTCGCAGTGCGACTCCTCACATGCCAGCAACAAAAAATGTCTCTTACAAAATTTCGTCTTGCGAGTAGATTCGGCAGAAAAACGACGTTGAAGAGTAGCAATCTGGCAACACTGTAACCACATGTAGGGTAACTACCTCTATCAGCAGACATTAGTCGTACTGTACAGTTGGTGCAGTGGGTAGAGTTTTGGGTTAGCATGCAGGAGGTCGAGCGGTCGATCTTGGGATGAGGCGGATGTTTTTTTATTTCGTAAATGTAGTCCAGGTGGTATGGTATCTGGCATCTTAATCGTCAACAGCGATTGCAGCGGGTCTTCTAGAAACCATTTGCACTTGCATACTACGATCCCAGAAATGGACGAACAATCGTTTTCATTGGTCAGCTTTGAAAGGCGCCCTTTCCACGTCGTGGGCGTGAATTTATTCGCACCACTTCATCTACTAGATGTGAAACCTGTTTGTTTCAGCTGTCTATTTCTTATTAGTCTAACCAGGTATTTGTTGTTTCAGCGTTACAAAATGTTGTAAATGTAGGATACATATGACCTCAGAAACGGTGTCTTACTGTACTACAGTAGGTAATGTCAGATGGAAATTAGCAAATAAAAAAAGCACCTCAACCCAGGATCGAACCATCGACCTCCTGCATACCAACCAAAAACTCTAACCACTGCAGCAACTGTACAGCACGACGAGAACGTGCTGACAGAGGTAGTTACCCTACATATGGTTACAGTGTTGCCAGATTGCTACTCTTCAACGTTCGTTTTCTACCGGATATACTCGCAAGACGAAAATTTGTAAGAGACATTTTTTATTGCTGGCATGTGAGGAGTCGCGCTGCGACGCCCGAGTGCGCGAATTACGCTTCACCCTGTATAACCAATAATGATATAATCACTGATATGAAACAATTTATAGTCTTAATTTAAACTATTGATGAAGTCTGAAATAACATATCTACACTTTAAACTAAATAACACATCAAAACTGTTGTGGTTGATGGCGAACTATTTTGTTGTTTCTACAACAGCCATTGTTTTTGAGTTGATCTGGGAGTTGGTATCCTTTTCTGTGTAGACGAGCATCTTTATTGATATTCATGTTTGTTCATAGTAATATGGGTCAAGACTTACGTAGCTTTAAGAGGAACATTCGTACTTTGAGTAGGTTTTCCTTATTAGCAATGTGGTGATCTATTGTTTAATTAATTTGGAGGTGAATGTCCCTATGTTCTTCGTAAGTTACGTGCACTTGGTATGGATACCAACACTGTTTTGCGCCATAGAAAAGCACCTAATGATTACAATTTAATTAGATCAATTTGTTACCTAAAACTCCCACACATGAATAGAACAACAAAATTGCACTGGTCACACTAATGGAGAGGGAGGAAATACTTGAAAATTTAAACGCTTGAGCTGGGTCGGGCCTTCAAAATATTATACATTGATACCGAATATGTATTATGTGATTTAAAGCGATTGCTTTTGTGTAAATGTTACCCTTCTTTAAAACATGATTATGAGTTTATTAGGTGAATATCATTAGATTTGTGTTACTGTACTGTGCCCTATAATGCCTTGGTCGCTATCAAGCAAATGCTGAGATCCGACCAAGCTAATTATAGTGGGCAATAAACTCACCAAACGGTAAGTGCCCCTTGGCACATAGCTTACCTGACTCGTATATCCTCTTCTTCAGCTCGGCGTAGCTCAGTCAGCGACAGGGTAAAATGGGTGAAGATGGGTCAGCGTAACAAAGAAAAATGAAGAGGGATAATACGTTCAGGGTATCAACTAACTTAAGCCGAAATAAGAAAAAGATAGGAGAGCTGCGACTTCGCTTAATAACAATTTATTACAAATGAGAGTCAAATATCTGGAATAAAATTAATCTGTCAAATTTACACAATCGATGATGCTTTCATAATTAACGAATTTAGTAACAAGGAGTCTTCGTTCGACGTTGGTGGCATGGTGTAGGTGACCCCTACCATCGTTCACATATAATGCTGCAGGGACTAGATTAAGGCTACCTCTAAAAAAATAAAATCAAACAGTAAGTTTCTGAATGGCTTCATCGTATCTACAAACAATATAAAAAATTCTTTAGTGAATCTATGCCACAGGACTTCGGGTTAGCACACGCTCTTAAAACTAAACGTGCAAAACAAATCTATCGTCCGGGATCGAACTTCAGACTACAGAAAGTCCGGCAACAACCCAAATTATAATACAATAAGAAAATGCATTACAGTATTTACACTAAGAAGGCACATCTTAATCACGACATACACATATTAATGACATACGCAGTCGTGTCTAAATTTATCTTCCAACCAGCAGTACAAATTAGGTCAACGCTCCCTTTATTTTGACAGAGACAGTATTGTTCCTCAAACTTGTAGACTTCCCTTGCAGTGACGTCAGAACGTTATGCTTTTCTTTTTAACACAACTAGGGACCTTGTACGAACTGAGCGGCCATGATGAGACAGCCATAAATTACAACCAGCTGACAGCTAGTAAACAAACCCTTGGCGAACACTCGCACCTCCAATTCTAGCCCATTAATACTACAAATTGCTGTGCCCTCATATACATATAACTCACACATAATTACCACATGTCTGTTCACTTAATACAGTGCGAAACTCTGCACTCTAATCTGCTCATAACTCAAATTCAACTGGAGCATTTATTCAGATCCTCACTGGTGCACGTTACCTGCACATATGGCTATCATATATCAGCTTACGCCTGCATCCATCAGGCTATTACGGGCTTTATCCCTTGATTCTGGGGTTATCAAACATATTTCTCATCTCATACATATTTCTGCGTACATTCATGACGCGCTCAATTTCATACCCGATTCCGAGTGTATTAAAGAAATATAGATGATCTTATACTGTCACAATAAAACACTATTGTTATGTATTTATGTATATGTGCCCGTGGACATCTTCCCTATTTACATAATGGCGGAAGGCCTTAGTTACATTATTAAGATCCTGCCATTAGCCTCTCTGCTGCATGCTGAGAAAACAAAGTTTGGTCTGACCTGCATCTGTGATATTATATGAGCAGTTCCCGTGCGGACCTGATTATTTTAGCACATCATGCTAAAGTTGTGGACGGACGACAGCAATCGGGGGTCCGTGACTGATGACATGCTTATTCTCTTGGACGTACAGCTGGACTCGTTCTGGTTGGTAGAACGCCGCCCGCTCGTTGTGGATGGTGCGTCGACAGGGTGGAAAAACACGATGCTGGCGGTCCTCGTTCGTCCCTCGTTGCCGTGAAGGATGTTCCGTTGTTCCACTTGAAACTAATGCCTCAGTGTGATCAACTGGCAGTATCAGGTACACACGTGATGTTAGTGAAACTGCAAGGAAAAACCATATTATAATATGCTCTTATTCTGATGCCTAGGGTTCCTTCTTGCCTTCGGTCTAACTCCCTCAACTATCTTGATTTTAATTTTGTCTATGAAACAGCCACATAATTCTCAGCAGAAATGGAACTCACAATTGATCAAATTAATCAGAAAGAATTATGTAACACTGTCTTTCTGAGCCTACACTAGCTTGTCACGCTAATTGAGAACATGTTAGCATCAGGTGATGATGTATAACATTGCGTGGAGTAATTTCTAGCAAATAAATGTTTCGAAAGAAAATCTATTCAATCACTTTGCTGTACAAAGTTCGTATTTACAACTCCGATAGTTATTACATATCGCAAGGACAAATACAGTCTCTAACTGCGCTGCGTGGAGACAAAGGTATCTTCTTCTCGTAGAGTTACCGTGAGACATACACTTCCCCGTCAGCGATACACACAGTGAATGAAGCTAGCGTTCTCCCAGGATGTATATATGAATGAGAAAGACCCACGCTCGCGAAATCAACGTGTGTGGGCCCTCGAAAGCGTGTGCGCGGAGATGAAAATTCTCTCACGGTACTTGAGATAATTATTCATTAATTCGTTGAGATATAGTCGTGTGGCATATCAAAATTTGCAGAAAAATATGCTCATTCCAACTATCATATCCAAATGTCTATATTCATCTTGTAAGAGGAGATATCGAATAAATTTGTTTCCCTCCAAGTTAAGTGTCCCCGCGGTTTCTCACGCAGTTGCTCGTGACCCACGCCATAAGCTAAGTGGTTCGTTTGGGTTAATACATTTTAATGTTCATGCTGGGAACTTCATCTTGCGTCTGACGTTAAGCTCTCTTGAAAAGCGCGCATGTTAGGTACTATTGCACAATAAAATACAATCTAATGTCCATTCTTTGTGGTCTCATCTGCATATCATGAATATCAACGTATTATCGTTCTACGACCATGAACAGAATGGTTCAGTACTTCCTATTGTGTAGGCCAGTCGATAAAGATAACATCTAGCAGCGTATTCTGGAACTCTCCGCGACCCCCTCAGCTGGCCAGCATTTCCAGGCCTTGTGTATCACGGAAGCAACGGTAGGTTTGAGTATAGGAAGATTCCATGGAATGTAATACACTGCCAAGACCAACTACAATTTACGTTAGACCGTAACCCAGAAAAAACATGGCGGACATCGGTGGGCGACGTAAGAGGTTAAGGGGAAGAGTAAACATGCTTATTAAGAGTCACCTAAAGGAAACATCAAAAGTCGAACGTCATGAAATGTAACACATTAACTTATAATATGAATAATTATGCATCAGAAGCAACGTTATCTCGCAATTCTACTGTAAATCTAATTGTAATTTCAGTGGGAAAATAACGAAGGGAGAATGGTTTTATCAGCGTCAGGTTGAAAAACACACACACTCACTATAAAACGATTTCACATATGAAACTGCGGATAAATGGATGTCAACGAATAACATTATTAACCTTACATGAAATACCATTTTCCTCCTGTGGGTGGGCGCGGTAGAGTAACACCCACGGTAACCCCTGCCTGTCGTACGAGGCGACTAAAACGGGCTCCAGGTGCTCTTAACTTGGGAGCGTGGGTTGGCTAACCCGGGGCCCTCAGCTGAGTCCTGACATTACTACCACTTACTTGTGGCAGGCTCTTCACATTCATCTATGCTATCAACCTCCCTTAGTCAACTCTTGTTCTTTTCCGACCCTGACGGTATTAGAAAACTCGAGGCCTAGGGAGTCTTTCATTTTCACGCCCTTTGAGGCCCTTTTCTTTCATTGGCCGATACCTTCATTTTCGGAACATCGGGTCCCTTCCATTTTTCTCTGATTAGTGTTATATAGAGGATGTTTGCCCAGTTTTACTTCCTCTTAGAGCAATAATCACCGCTACCACTGAAATACCATCCAACATCACTAAATACAGCCCATTATGTAAAACATGCAAACAAATACAAATCTCGATCATCATCTCAACTCTCCAAATCCACCTGAATCGTAGAGTAGGTACAGTGATATTCGTATGATACTCTTGCTAGGGCCTTTACGTCACACCGACACAGATAGGTCTTATGGCGACGATGGGATAGGAAAGGCCTAGGAGTTGGAAGGAAGCGGCCGTGGCCTTAATTAAGGTACAGCCCCAGCATTTGCCTGGTGTGAAAATGGGAAACCACGGAAAACCATCTTCAGGTCTGCCGATAGTGGGATTCGAACCTACTATCTCCCGGATGCAAGCTCACAGCCGCGCGCCTCTACGCGCACGGCCAACTCGCCCGGTATGATACTCTTGAACATCTAAAGCATTTATCACCTTAAAATTCACCGGAAAGTATGGCATACCATCCTCTCGTAAGTTATAAAAACGGAGGTAATCCTCATTTCAACTCACGATGGTTAGGTTTCGTTTACGTATCTGCGCTGTAAATCACTGAAAATTATTCAGTTACATTATTCTTGTACCCATTTAAAATGATCTTCATATCTCGGTCGTAACTCTGGGTCACGACTTTGGATTTTTTTCGTGACTGATTTAATTTTGTAATTAGGTACGTTGGCTAATTTGGAAAAATGTTAGGATAGGCATAGACATTATTAGGTAACTTCGGAAGTTTGTGTGGCACCTGAACTGGATCAACACTTTTTATGGGTTTAAATATCAGGGGCGCGCGGCTGTGAGCTTGCATCCGGGAGATAGTGTGTTCGAATCCCACTGTCGGCAGCCCTGAAGACGGTTTTCTGTTTTCACACCAGGAAAATGCTGGGACTGTACCTTAATTAAGGCCATGGCCGCTTCCTTCCAACTCCCAGGCCTTTCCTATCCCATCATCGCCGTAAGACCTATTTGTGTCAGTTCGACGTAAAGTCACTAGCAAAAAAAAATATATAAATTTTATATCAAAATGATTAATCACACAACACTAGTATCACTTCGTTCGATTTCCCTATGAATGCACCTAACCAGTTTACCTTAATATTAGATCTTTTGGAAATCTTAACACGGAAGCTTTTGCTCTGCCCTTGTAATTGGACTTTCATCCAGGCATGCAGTACATACCAATATCTAATTAAACTACAAATACTGCATAGGCAACTGAAAATATAAAGGAAACAGGTTGAAGAACATGAGGACA
Source organism: Anabrus simplex (assembly GCF_040414725.1). NCBI lineage: Eukaryota > Metazoa > Arthropoda > Insecta > Orthoptera > Tettigoniidae > Anabrus > Anabrus simplex. Next base: position 147,295,706 of record NC_090267.1, on the reverse strand, counting down.
ATAACCTTATCATTATCACCACCGGTACATAAGCTTCTTAATAACAAGCAGATTCTTACGGCACTGAAAGAGTCTATAGGCCTACAGTATTTTTAAGGTTAAAAATAAGTATAATTTTCGATTAATAATACTCCAATTTCTGTATGTATTTGGTAACAACACGAATTCCACTAATCAAAACAAACACAAGCTAGCACTCCAATTGCAATTAGGGCACTTTCGATAGGTTGGTTAAGGTCTGATGTATTGTAATTGGTTTTGACACTGCATGGGGCTCCTTAGAAAATACCACTGCTGCCGGATCAATTTTGCACATCCTCCTCAGACGGCTTAGTGGTTTAGGAGCAAGAGTAAATAATGTTCTCTTCTGAACTTGATACCTACTTTCACGTTGTTTCTCGTTAAATCTAACCACTTTTTCGATGACAGCGGTCAGTGTGTTCTCTCGAGCGTAACCAGCTTCCTGCAGATTAAAAAAAAAAGTGGCGTGAAGTTTGAAACTTTATATTTTGCATCACATCACGCCATATATTGATTTCTTTTGTCCTCCAATGATTTAACACAGTTGGACAGATGTTATTGAACTTTCCCTTTTTATACTTAACAAATCTTTGTGAATTAATCGCCTACCACTTGTAAATGCCGTTGCAATGTGCTGTTATGGTCTCATTTTTTCATTGCTCCCTGCATTCCAGTCAAATTTACTGGGTTTATTTCTTCCAAAACCACTTCGGATAATGACTGAATTATATACACTGACTGACAGAGCAAATGCAACACCAAGAAGGAGTGGTTCGAAAGGGATGAAAGTTGGGGAAAAAACAGAGACGACACGGACGAATAATTGATGTTTATTTCAAACCGATATGCAGGTTACACAATGCGCACGGCATCGACTCAGTAGGATGTAGGACCACCGCGAGCGGCGATGCACGCAGAAACACGTCGAGGTACAGAGTCAATAAGAGTGCGGATGGTGTCCTGAGGGATGGTTCTCCATTCTCTGTCAACCATTTGCCACAGTTGGTCGTCCGTACGAGGCTGGGGCAGAGTTTGCAAACGGCGTTCAATGAGATCCCACACGTGTTCGATTGGTGAGAGATCCGGAGAGTACGCTGGCCACGGGAGCATCTGTACACCTCGTAGAGCCTGTTGGGAGATGCGAGCAGTGTGTGGGCGGGCATTATCCTGCTGAAACAGAGCATTGGGCAGCCCCTGAAGGTACGGGAGTGCCACCGGCCGCAGCACATGCTGCACGTAGCGGTGGGCATTTAACGTGCCTTGAATACGCACTAGAGGTGACGTGGAATCATACGCAATAGCGCCCCAAACCATGATGCCGCGTTGTCTAGCGGTAGGGCGCTCCACATTGACCTTTCTCCACGCCGACGCCACACTCGTCTGCGGTGACTATCACTGACAGAACAGAAGCGTGACTCATCGGAGAACACGACGTTCCGCCATTCCCTCATCCAAGTCGCTCTAGCCCGGCACCATGCCAGGCGTGCACGTCTATGCTGTGGAGTCAATGGTAGTCTTCTGAGCGGACGCCGGGAGTGCAGGCCTCCTTCAACCAATCGACGGGAAATTGTTCTGGTCGATATTGGAACAGCCAGGGTGTCTTGCACATGCTGAAGAATGGCGGTTGACGTGGCGTGCGGGGCTGCCACCGCTTGGCGGCGGATGCGCCGATCCTCGCGTGCTGACGTCACTCGGGCTGCGCCTGGACCCCTTGCACGTGCCACATGTCCCTGCGCCAACCATCTTCGCCACAGGCGCTGCACCGTGGACACATCCCTATGGGTATCGGCTGCGATTTGACGAAGCGACCAACCTGCCCTTCTCAGCCCGATCACCATACCCCTCGTAAAGTCGTCTGTCTGCTGGAAATGCCTCCGTTGACGGCGGCCTGGCATTCTTAGCTATACACGTGTCCTGTGGCACACGACAACACGTTCTACAATGACTGTCGGCTGAGAAATCACGGTACGAAGTGGGCCATTCGCCAACGCCGTGTCCCATTTATCGTTCGCTACGTGCGCAGCACAGCGGCGCATTTCACATCATGAGCATACCTCAGTGACGTCAGTCCACCCTGCAATTGGCATAACGTTCTGACCACTCCTTCTTGGTGTTGCATTTGCTCTGTCAGTCAGTGTATATGATAGTTGCTATGCTCCTAGCGACCAGGCGTTCTCCTGCAATAACTTGAACAAACTAGTGGTGTTTTATGACGCATGTTTCGACCTCGGATTCATCAGTACCGGTACATGCTACTTTATTTCACGAATGAACAATCAAATTTGCATGTCTCGTATGGGCATCTCTCAATAATTACTTCTAGACCACAAAATGACCTCTCAAATTCAAGTGCGCAGTTCTGATACAATAAAGAGTTTAACCGAACAACCAACATATCCGCGGTCCTGATATCGTCATATTTCCTTCTCTCTTCTAAATATTTATTCCTTCTTTTTTTAAGTTACATATGGCCTCCCTCTGTATTCCCCCTGTGGGTGGGGGCGGTAGAATAGCACCCGCGGTATCCCCTGCCTGTCGTTAGAAGCGACTAAAAGGGACCTCAGGGGCCCTTAGCTGAGTCCTGGCTTTGTTTCCACATACTTGTGCCAGGCTGCTCACTTTTATCTACGCTATCCGACCTCCCGTGGTCAACTCTTGTTCTTTTCCGACGGTATAAGGTTGCGCGGCCTAAGGAGTCTTTCATTTTCACGCCCTTTGTGGATCTTTTCTTTCTTTGCCCGATACCTTCATTTTTCGAAGTACCGGTACCGAAACCCTTCAATATTTTCTCTCTAATTAGTGCTAATCGAGGATGGTTGCCTAGTTGTACTTCTTCTTTAAACAGCAATCACCACCACCACCACCACCACCACTACCACCACCTCCCTCTGTGTGAACGGTCCTCGGCATGGAGAGTAGCTGCATATGCGGAGTACAATGAATACTGTCCAAGGAAATATGCTTTACGATACTTCATTTACTCTGCATTTCTGTACAAATTATTATAGTACGCTTTTATGTTAAATATTTGTGTTACATTCTATAATTTCCCAAAGCAAGACGTAAGTGATCTAGTAGCGCAATCCACCTCTAAACTACATGCTGTTTATATATCCACTGCCCTCTGTAGGGAGTACAGTAATGTTGCGTTTTCTCGATGACCTTGCACCGTATGTCATCCTATTATTAGGGATCAAATATCAAAACCTTGTCTTTCTATAAGAGTAGTCTCCTTTTCCCTGGCGAGGTCAGTCAATCTCAAATAACTCGTGAACCGTTAAAGATATCGACATTCTGTTTTTACTTTTAGAAGCCTTTTCACACTAGGACACCGGTAACGGTCACCAGTGTCGGTCACTGGTAGAGATTCATATCTTTAAATGGGAGCGTTCACCCCGAGACACTGCAGTGCACTGGTCTAAGCACGGTGACGCGACAGTGTTTCACCCTCGCTATATGTGACGAGCAGGGTCGTTGTGTCCAGGGCAGACGCCCGTGAGATACCTTTTTTTTGAATTGGAGTGTTCACACTGGAATACTGAAAAAGGTCACATCATTGCAAAGCTGCAAATAGTGCGGTCATTTGTTCATGGGACGTACAGCCGAGCACAGTGATACGCCCTTTATTCTAGCTACGAGTTTAGATTTGATTAACACTGAAGATTTTATAAGAGAAGTAGAAAATTTGAGATGTCAGAAGTGATGAATATAGCAACAAAGTGATAACAACGAATGCTTGGCAAGCCTGCAAAATAAACCTTTTTTGTGCGGTAAAAACGAAAATAGGTGGTTTTAATTAATTTTTTAACGCATAATTCGAGAAAAACTTAGTTTTGGCGTATCACGCCTGGTTTAGTGGCAATTTAAAAAATGTTATTTTGTTCTTACGTAAAATTGTTGATACTTAGTATTCATTAAATTTTATATATTAATGTAAATTTCAGCTTGCAAAACGTAATCATATTTTTAATGCATTAAATACACATAAATGTTGCTTTTTAAGCAAGTAGATGTTTTGTATTATATTTTTAATGTATATTGAAATTCATGAAACTGAAGCATAAAGCGCCTATTTAGTTTCGACTGCACAGTTGCTTTTAAATTAATATAACCGTACCTTGAATGAAAATTACATGGTTAAACATACATAGTTTTGTTACTTACATTATGTTCAGGTTAGATTCACACCTCCGTCTTTTTCCGTTTTCCGAGGAATTTCCGGGTTTTTGAAGTTCTTGAATGATCTCTAGAAGGGTCGTCCCGTGCAATCGACCAACAGTAATCGGTCATCATATTCACATCCCAGCGTCCCTGATAACGTCGTTCTGCATCTTTGAGATTCTGGTGAAACCTTTCACCTTGTTCTTCACTGACTGCTCCTAAATTTGGAGGGAAATAATCCAGATGCGAAGCTAAGAAATGAAGCTTAAGGCTCATATTACAACCGAGTTCCTTAAACTTTACCAACATTTTCCTTACAATTTCTTTGTATTGAGGGTCCTTAATGTTGCCAAGGAATTTAGTCACTACATCTTTGAATGCGTTCCATGCCTCCTTCTCAATTTTGGTCATCGTGTCGGTGAAATTGTTATCCTTCATGAGTTTACGAATCTGTGGTCCATCAAATACGCCTTTTTTGATTTTTGCATCTAATAATGAGGGAAATTTAGTGGATAAATGTTGGAAGCATAGGCTATTTTTATCTAATACCTTGACATACTGTTTCATCAATCCTAATTTGATGTGCAAGGGTAGAAGTAGAATTTTTTCACTGTCAATAAGACTTACATTCAAGACATTTTTGGATCCTGGTTGTAATTGTTTCTTTTCTGGCCAATTCACTGTATCCCAATGTTTATTCCGTGTCCTGCTATCCCATTCGCATAGTAAACAGGAACATTTTGCGTAGCCTTTTTGTTGTCCCAGCAACAATCCAATGATCTTTAAATCTCCGCAAATTTTCCACCCATGCTCGTGATATTTAATTTTTTCAAGCACCAACTTTAAGGTCCCGTATGTTTCAGACATTTTTGTGGAGTGTGCAAGTGGTACGGATGTCATAACATTTGTATTATGAAGCAAAACAGCCTTTAAACGGCTTTTGGAAGAGTCAATAAAAAAAGGCCACTTACTAGGATCATACTCTTTCTCTCCCAATTGACGTAGATGATTTGAAACATCCGTACAAAGTACAAGTTCATCTTCTTGAGTATAATACTTTCGGAATTCTTTGTCACGATTTCGGTACCAGGAAAATGTAACACCGTGTGCCAACATATTCTTTTCGCGCAATCTTGAAGCAAGTAATTCACTTTTATTTTAGGTTAGCTCTAAGTCCCTTATCAGATCATCCTACATACATCGCGGTCTATTGCGTATGTGGGGGAGTTTGTTATTAATTTACCAGGAAGCCCCCAACTACAAAATGAAAATTTAGACAGCAATAAACCTATAAAAAAAGCAAACAATAACAAATCAAATCACATAGTTGTATTCTAAAAAATGTTGCGCGAGAACATCTCTCAACATTACATCTTACGAATTCATGCAGATACTAAAACACCGAATTGCGTCAAAACTAGACGTGATAGAAAAAAAAGTAGCATCATTTTCGGATTCATATTTTCTATTTTACCGCAAAATCATGTTGGCTAGTGTTATAGCTAAGTTTGTATCTGCAGTGAGAAGAGCATGGATGAAAAGAACAAAATTGGTAAGTTACATATTTTTAACTGCCATAAAAATGTCACGTATTTTGTTTGCCACACTTACCAGAATGCAATTCACTTAACAATGCTTATCAGAAAATAACATTAAATGAAACATTGTATATAGGTAGGCATACAGCTTCACTTCCAAGATACAGTACCACAAATGTTCATGTAACACTCCTGGTAATTATTTTTCTTTTTTTTTTTTTTAGCTGCCATGGCACTTCGGAACTAACAAAGTAGTTAACGAATATATCACTGGTGCTGTTAGCAATACGTCCCCTGTGGGTAGGGGCGGTATAATAATACAGACGGTATCCCCTGCCTGTCATAAGAGGTGACTAAAATGGGACCCAAGGGTTCCACTTACTTTTGTCAGGCTCCTCACTTTCATCGACCCTATCCGACCTCCCTTGGTCAACTCTTGTACTTTTCCGACCCCGACGGTATTAGGTTGGCATGACCTAGGGAGTCTTTCATGTTCACGCCTTTCGTGGCCCTCTCCCGCTGTGGGTGGGGGTGGCAGAATATCACCCACCGTATCCCCTGCCCGCCGTAAGAGGTGACTGAAAGGAGCTCCAGGGGCTCTTAACTTGGGAGCGTGGCTTGGCGACCACGGGGCCCTCAGCTGAGGCCTGGCATTGCTTCCACTTGTGTCAGGCTCCTCAATTTCATCTATCCATCCGGCCTCCCTTGGACAACTATTGTTCTTTTCCGACCCCGAAGGTATTAGCGCACTCGAGGCCTAGGGAGTGTTATTTTCACGCCCTTCGTGGCCCTTGTATTTCTTTGGCCGATATCTTCAATTTTTGAAGTGTCGGATTCCTTCCATTTTCCCCTCTGATTAGTGTTGATAGAGGATGATTGCCTAGTTGTGATTTCTCTTAAAACAATCACCACCATCACCACTGTTAACAATACATATTTCCTCCACGTGTTAAGTAACATTGCATGTCCTGAACTCCCGGAGTGGTTGGTATCATCAAGCTGTACACCATCGTGATCACGCACGTATTTGTGGAGGAGACAACAGATCTTTACAATGGACTTTGCCACATCCAATTTAACATCGAGAGGTCGATGGAAAATGCGCCGCTTGTTTGCAAGAATGCCAAAACTGCACTCGATGTACGTCCTTGTTCTACACAGCCTATAGTTAAACACACGCTTTTTAACGTCCAAATATTTTCCACCAAATGAGCGCAAAATTATGTTCTGTAGGAATAAGCCTAAGATTATTCTCAAATGTGTGTTGCGTGTGTGTAGAATTTCTTTGAATTTAGTATTTTGTTGTTGTTGTTCACAATGTATCTTCCATGTGTGTGTGTGTGTGTGTGTGTGTGTGTGTTAAAATAAATGTGTTCGATTATTGAGGAATTGTACCCGTGTTTTATCAATTTTAAGTGCATTCCCAACATTGGCGACCGTGACAGGAAATTAGGTAGTTATATAATCATAAAACACTTTCATAAGTAGTATCTCAAGCATGGAAATGAATATAGCAGTGACAAAGAAATCAAGAATGATATTACGGCGATCAATAACAGAGATCTATATCGACGCGTTGGTACAGATGCCGGAGAAAGATACGGAAAGTATTAGCACGCATATGAATCTATTAGAAACGAAATATCGTGAATTAACAGGTATGGATACTCTTCACTAATATGATTGAGAACGTGGAGGTTAGGGATGACGAGTTACACAAAGAAGTCAATACGGCTGACGAGTTTAAGTTCAAATTTTGTAAGATTAAGACTGTTGTTACGAATTATTAAATGAAGATCGGAACTCAGAAACAACTGCAGTATCATTTAATTCTAACTCGTCACTCCAAGTTAAGCGTACATACAAACTGCCTTTGCTGGAATTGAAGAAGGTTGGAGGTGAACTAAAGATTGGCTTCCTTTCTGGACGCACTTTAAGAAAATTGACGAGGACCCTCTTTTAGTCCCCAGTGATAAATTCCAGTACCTCGCCACCATTTCTGGATCCAGAGCAAGAGATTTAGTTGAGAGCTTCCCTGCTACCGGGGAAAATTATTGTAAAGTAATATCAAGTCTCAAATCACGCGGGAAGGATGATTTGTTTGTAGAAGTGGAAATTAGGGAGTTGTTAAGTTTAATCTTACAGAATGCTGTGGGCCCTAATAAGGTATGTTTATCATCCCTCTATAATAAGCTTCAGAGCCACATTGATTCAGTGTAAGTTTCCTTTTGGTGTGCATTCTTGTCACAGTTTTAATGGATTGGATACTGTCTGCCTTTCTCTTCCGCTATGTATGCTGACCCTATGGCAATCATTCTCGATTTTTTGATTGGTTACTTTCACCTGGGCATGACTGCTTACGTCATCGAAAACTTTCTCGCTGATTGGTACCGATAATGTATCCTTGCGCTCTTTTCCACTTTTCATTGGTTATCTTTAGTAATTTATTTATGCAATTATTATATTATTTATCGATTGTTATTGCTAATATTCTTTTTGGACCTTTTTTCTGACTAATTTGCATTTTTATGCTAGCTTTCGATATTCTTCACAGCAATTTTTACTGTTAGTGTTCCAGCGCTATTTTTCCTCCGCCAGATCTAGAGCCTTCTACCGCACTACATAACGCCAGCCCATCGCTTCCTATTGGACAGTGAAGACGAGCTTGACTGTCGTAGTGGAAGGACGTGTTCCTCTCACTCGATTTCTCTCTCTCCTCGACAGGCGATCTGTACTTTCAAGTACTAGTCAGGCAGCTGTACTTGTTGGTACACTTCCGAAAGAGCATTGTCTACTGTGGTTACTTCTAAGTACGCAGTACGAGCTTGTCAGGAAGCACTTTTTAGTGCTATTTCTCTTTCATGTTTATATTTCAGGAAGCAACAGGAATGATGGAACTGCGAGACGACCTACCAGAGAACTTCAAGGAAACAGTGGGGGAGATTATTCACTGGGTCGACCACAGGACCGTCCCACTGAACATGGCCCTGCTCTACTGGTGCAGTACCGACCGGGAAGCGACCCCTACAGGGACGCATACCTCATCATCGACCTCCTCACTAGGCTGGAGGGGGCTGCAGGAAAGGAACTCTCTACCAACGTCATCATGGACATCCTGAACTGGGCAATAATCATTCGCCGCATGGACCCAGGCCAGATCAGCCGCTACGAGAGGAGCTTTTCTGTTTACTTTCAGGTCACCCGAATACCAGGATTGAGAAGCTGCCGTACCTGCATCGGCAGCCAGGAGACAGCCACGCAGACGTAATAGGGGACGTCTACAGCGGGGCGCAGACAGCCAGGAAGCAGAGGCACAAACAGGTGGGAACGGACCCACGCTTCTTGCCTCCTCCGAAGCCAAGGACCGAGGACGATGGCGGCGCTCCCGAGCCTTGCGACGGAGCGACCCGGGTTGATTTGCTGTACTTCACGAAGTACACGCAGACCAACAAGGCCGCTAACCATGAACGTCCACCATCTGCCCGGGCCACCCAGGGAAGGCCTACCCCCCGGGCGCAGACCAGGAAGGCGACCCGTACGGCGGAATGCGGCACGGATACGGACGCCCCCGGGCGTTCAGAGGCTGCTACCCAGGCCCGGCCTTCTAGCACCTCGTTCACAATACTGACATCCATATGCGCCCTATAGGACAGGGAATGCACAGACATGCCAGCAACGAGCGACGCCGCCGCCAGCCGGGAGGGACAAGACGGTCCAGCAGCGGGGCCACCCGCCACACCACGGTCACCAGGCGATGAGGAGGAACGATCCCAGGACGTGGCCTCTTCCCCGCCGAGAAGAGACCACCACCGCCAGGAAGCAGACGCCGTCCCCGGGCCAGGAGGGAGATAAGAATAAGAAGACAACGACGTCGGTCCAACAGGAGAGCGCCAACCAGCCGCAACCCAGGACTGCTACAGGGAAGACAGTCGAACGAGGAGCCAATCAGCAGTGGGCCTCAACGTGTAGCGGCAGACAGGTGAGAACAGAACGTTCCCCGCAGCAGCTCTTGCAGTGTTTCCGCTGTTTGAGGTGGGGCCACCGTTAGGTCAGCTGTGGGCTCCAAGTGACGTGCAACCACTGTGGTGGTGATCATCATTACACGGCCTGCGCTACACTTAGGGAGGCGCCGGTGTGCGCCAACTGCGTGGGGGGCCACCCGGCCTCCCATCGCAGTTGCCCTGTATACCGGTTCATGGCGCGGGCAGAGAGGAAGGAGGCCTGGCGCCATGTTCCGCATCCATCCAGCTGGTCTCCGCCTCGGCGGGCTTGGCCTCATTCTCCGGGATCGGAGACTAGGTATAAGGATCCCTAAGGGAGTCGGGCGGTGTGACAGGCCCTAGTGGCTACTGCCGCATGGGTCGGCAACCGGCAAGGCCCACGCTAGCCACAGCAGTGCCCAGAGGGACTGATACCCTGAATAACTGGACTGGAGACTTGTACATGATACATATTCCCAACTAATGCAATTACCTGGACCTCTCCAGAACCACAACCTTGCTTGTGCTATCTACAAAATGTCAGGTTTTACATGTAGGCATCTTTCTATTTCTGTCTATGTGGTTTTGTCCTGACCCTTATTACCCAGTTACACCACTATTGGTACCCATCACCACATTTGGCCTGGTAACATGCTGAGCATGGGGACAGACAAATACTCTGTATAATCACTATTCCACTCCTCCCTGCTATCTTTCTCTACTTAGAATTAATAGCATGTCTGAGGCAATGTAGAATAGAGTCGATTGCCACGCGGGGGGAGAAGCCTATTCGAGACTCTCCGTCAGCAGTCTCCAGCAGCTGCTTCGCTGCACACACGCATCGGCGGCTCCTTGGCCGCATGCTGTCCGTCGCACTCTGCCCGAGGTCAACCCCCTTGCCTTCACTTATGTGTTTCCATACTGCAGTTATAAGCCTCACCAGAACGACAAGCAGCTGACAACGTAACTGCGATTGTCGCTAGCTTGGCTGTCTTTTCATTCTATAAGAAACAATGATACGAATCAAATGGCAGCTTGGACTGTGTTTTTTACGGCGAGGTATTCGCCGGCTACTTTAACCAGTTATGCTTATTCCTTTAAAAGGACATTTTATATATATCGGCTGGTTCGTCTATGATACCTGTTAACTGAAATTTAGTACCAGTCAATGAAATTTCTGGCCGAAGGCCTTTCAACACTGTTTTTGGAAAAGCTTTTCTTGAACTGTTATCTCCCTGGAGGAGAATGAGTGCTGCGAAATTTACTTCAAGATTGTGTAATCTAATCCATAACTTTTCTGTAAATGTTCCTCATTTAATTCTTCCTAAATTTAACATTTTGTAACTTTTGGTTAACTTTAATGTTTTTCAATTTATTAATATACCTTAACTTTAATGATTGGTCTGCCATCGCTCAGCCTTCAAATTAGCATACCTAATTATTTCAGTTATTCTGAATTTCCTAGCCGTCATAAGTCTTATTGTATTTCACATTTCATGCGCGTAGCCGGTGGCTGTTTAGCTTAATGTCATAACTTTGATTATTGTTTGTTTAATTCAGTTTACTCATTTGTTGTTATATTTTCAACATTATTCAAATACATAATCCGCTTTTTTTCTCTCCCATTACTCTCTTTTTAAATTTCTTATTTCAAAATCCGCTCATTAACTTCAGTTTCTTCAGCAGCAGTGTGTTGTACCATTTCCTGTCTAATTCGGCCTAGCTAAGTGGAGAGCTCGTGGTACGGTTCGAAAAGTACTTCACAGAAAATCTATCTAAAATACAAACTCATCAAAGACAGCAAATAAAATACACAAATATATGAATGAGAACTCAGCATGAATGGGGATTGAATAAATTTATCACCCATAAAAATATATGAAAAGATTTTTAAAGGAAACCCTCAAATAAAATCTCAAACAAAATAATTTACATGAGTTATGGCATCATGGCCATTGAGAAAAATATGGGCCTCGAACCCAAAATATTAGAGTCTTTTCAATGGCACAAACACATGCCATGCAAATAACTGATTCTAATCTTTTTCTAAATCTTCAGCCGAAAATCCCCAGTTCAACGTCGGTGATTGGAACATTCATTTATTTAACCCTGCAACCGGTGACTATATTACCTCCAGCCACTAACCATTTCTGGGAGTTTTGCATGCAACTATTCATAAAATGACACAAAAGAAAATAGTTAACGAATAATTAAGTATTACCTGTCATTTTATTCAGGAAAATGTAGAGAGAAATATAGTAAGAAATCAAACTCACCAATTTACTGTTTTAAGGGTGTATTGATGAAATATTCCACACAAAAGGAAACAAGTCTTTAATAGTCCATGAAGTTATACGAAACACAGAGGAAAACCCCCCAGCTTTACCACTGTCATATTATATTCAAATTCATGCTGTTCAAGACTCGTATATGCACTTTTCACGATGCTGAACAGTTCTAAAGGTAAGAGAATTAAAAAAGAACTGAATACACATCACTCAAAAACACAGACCGCTTAGTTGGCCTCATCCTCGGCATCTTCAGGGTGGCTTCTCTTTCTTCCTGTCTTCATGAGTCTTCAGTAATATTCTAATTCATGATAGCAGTGTTGATGAACACCACAATTACATACTGGGCACGAGAAGTGGCTGCGTGAAATTTTTTCTTCAGTTGAACATGCGCATTTCTTTCCTGGGGAGTGTATCAGCTCATGTCAGAATCATTTCCTTCTTCCAGAAGGACATCACTATCTTATTCGCTTTCTAAACCTAATACAGTCACTGATTCGTGACAATTCAATCATTTTACTGTAGATATACATACCACTGAAAGGGCCGATGACCTTCGATGTTAGGCCCCTTAAAACAACAAGCAACAATACCACTGAAACACGCGCTAAGCAACCACAACCAAGAAGATGACTGTGTGCAATATGTTCTTTTTCGGCGCGTATGCCAGTCTTCTGCATGATTCTAAATTACTTTACCGATGTGTTATAATCATAAACAGACTTTCCTCTTTATGCGGTGCATAATATCTGATCAATATATTGACAATAAAAGAGCTATCAGGAGATAAGTAAGCGCTGACATAATGCACCGCGATGGCGACTTTAGCGGCAGAACTACACGGAAATACGTCGCGATCGCGACGTTTACCGGTTGTAGGGTTAAAGCATTTTACACACTAATTTCCACCTGTTAGGGGCCGATGACCTCGATGTTAGGCCCCTTAAAACAACAATCATCATCATCATCATCATTTCCACGTGTCATCCCTACATTGTAAGAAATGCACTACAATAAAACTTGACAACAGCTGCCTGTAATTCCCAATGCCCATAACTAACTAGCTAAGAAAATAATTAATGAAAATCTTTACTACGGGCCCAAGCACATTTAAATCAAATTACAGAACAAAGTGAAATAAAAAGAAATTGCCTCGAGGGCAATTAGTGAGAAACCAGTAACTTTATTACAATTACGTTACAAGGCCCTGACCGGAATCTAGTCTACATCTCATGCATATAAAACAGTTTAACTTAATTTGATCAGCACATGATGACCTCTGCGACTCATCCGAGTCGCTACATGGTTAACTTAAGCCATAATATCGTTGCATCCCAAAACAACGGATATTTGGTGACTTGGTTCTCGTAACTTCATGATGTGGCCATCTACGTTGCTTTTTCTTTCTTCTCCACTCTGATCTGCGGTTAGCACGGACACTTCACCGCTCACTGCTGAAACCTAGAGACTGGATATTTATTAGTATTATCCGCGAGTAGGAGGTTAGCCCGCTCACTAGATCACTCTTAATTAAGGAAACAAGCCCAGTTTCAGTCATGTTCATATGCGGCTGACTTTAATTTTGCGTACTATTAAAATTGTTAATTAGCAGCATAATTACGGCACTCCTATTCACATTAACAAGTTCATGTAATTTACCGCTTTTACGCCGTTGCCAATATTTTAAATTAGCTGAATTAAAATTTTCACAGTTGTCTCATATAAACACAGTTATTATTATACTTAAAAATAGTTAATAGCCAACATTCAACTAATGCTTTGATACACTGCCCGGCACCTGGTCGCTGCAGACGTGTGCACTTTAACTCCGTATTTCACTGAATGTGGTGACGTCACGCGCTCCTCAATCTCTTATATCTTTAGATGTGGCGCTTATACGTCTAGGATTCCCCCTAATACAAAGGGCACTAGGAAAGTTTTGCAATACGCAAAAACGGTTGGCTGGACACCCCTGTTATGGTGAGGGATGGAAACCGGTCTAGAAGACAACAAAGCGCGACCTTCACACCAGATGTTACCAAGCAGTGGTACTGAAAACAAGTTAAGGTGTCAGTGTGGTCTAAAGGTGAATATTGCGCAATCATCCGCTACAATTTTGCTCGTGGATTCACTGTTGACCATTGCCTGGAGGAAATGACTCCTATGCTGGGGAAAGACTGTCCACATCGGACAACAATTTTCCGCTGGTACAAAGTGTTCCAGAGGGGAGATTTTGGGGGTTGAAGACGATCCTCATTCTGGGCGACCGTCTGAATCAGTGACTGAGGAAAACGTTGAAGCTGTGAGGAAAATGTTGCAGCAAGAGAGGCGGTTGACATATCGGCAGGTAGAAGAGACCCTCCACATCCCTGCACCAGCTATTCATTCAATTCTACACCACCATCTCCATGTTAGAAAGGTTTGTTCCCTTTGAGTGCCCCATTCATCACTTTCAGAGGAACAAAGGACACATCGAGTGAAATGGTGCCGAAAAATGCAAAAACAGTTTGAAAATGGGACTTCGTGTAACGTCAATAGCATCATTAGGGGTGACGAAACTTGGCTTTATTATTACGATGTCCCAACAAAATCCCAGAACAAGGTGTGGCTGTTTGAAGACGAAAGTTAAGGTCAGTGAAGAAAAGGATGATTGCAGTATTCTTCACTAAACGGAGCATCCTGACTCGGGTTGTGCTAGAAACACAAAGGACAGTTACTGCGAAGTGGTACAGTGAGACTTGTCTGCCTCAGGTCATCCAGGCTCTCAAGCAGCTCCGTCCAAGGTCGCGGCTCAACACTTGGCTCTTGCATCACGACAATGCTCCAGCACATCGTGCTAATGTAACGATGGATTTTCTTGCCAGATCAGGGTTGACTGTGCTTGATCACCCTCCATACAGTCCTGATCTTGCCCCACGTGACTTCGCACTCTTCCCAGAAGTGAAGATGAAGCTGAAAGGGTGGCGTTTTGCATCCGACGAGGAGCTTCTGGCAGCATAGGATCAAGAGTGTGTAAATGTAACCGAAGAAAAGTGGCAGAGTTGGTTCAGTGACTGGTTTCGACGTATGGAGAAGTGTATTGAGTACGGTGAAAACTATTTTGAAAAAGTCTAAAGCGTTCACTCACACTGCAAAACTTTCCTGGTGCCCTTTGTACAAGGAAATGTATCCGGCCAATGCCTCTCCAGCCACACACGGTCAATTCAAATTATCATTTTCAGAACAAGCATTATTATGATACAATGATAGCTGATTATGCTACATACTAATAAATACCATTTCTAGTGTTTTTCCATCTGCGCAGAATTGATTTCAGGCATCTAATTACATTCTTATTTTCACATGATACAAATTGGTTTATTTGGTAGCAACGCTTCTTGCTGCAACGATTCCATCATTCTCTCTTTCTATCTCTCTCCGAACCACAAATTACTCACTCTAGCTGACTTGCTACACGTGGCTTCCTCGTAATTGAGTCTCTCAAGGGAGACTCATCCGCGATCACGCCATCCTGGCGCTCCCATATTCGCTTCTATGATGTTATCTATTAATAAATGTTTAGCGTTAATATCCCAAATAAATGAAACTTTATCTGACACGGCTCAGTATACCTATAGTACAATGGTAGCCTAATTGTTGCATTAATAATATATATTACTTCGAGTATACGAAGGTAAAACTATTGGATTTTGGGTATTCGAACTTTTAAAGTCGAGTTCAGTTTAATAATTGTTTGTGTCTGTTACAGCAGCACTGGAAAATGGATGGGTGGGTTTTAATGAAACTACTTGGTGTTTCAGTTACGAATAAGGTCGAGTAGGATCTTAGCTATAAGTTGTTCAAAAATTCAGCAGCAGGGGGTGCTTCAAACGGGGCCTAAAGCACAAAACTGGACGAGTCCCTCTTACGGTTGGTTTTATACGAAAATTGCACATGGGAACATTTATTTAGAATTGTTGTTCTATCACTTTTTCCGCTACAGTGAAAAATAAGAGGAATATCAGTGTCAGTCGTGTGAAAGTTTAAGTCCAACCGCCGCTAACTAATTTTATAGACTGTGCAGAGAGTTGCTACGTTTTAAAGACTTCGTACATTTGTCAGTGTTTTTAGAACATTCATCCAATATTGGCTTTCTTTTATACCAGAAAGTCCAAATCAAGACCGGCAATAATACAACCGGGTGAGTTGGCCGTGCAGTTAGGCAGTTAGGGGCGCGCAGCTGTGAGCTTGCATCTGGAAGATAGTGGGTTCGAGCCCCACTGTCGGCAGCCCTAAAGATGGTTTTCCGTGGTTTCCCATTTTCACACCAGGCAAATGCTGGGGGCAAGATGGGGGCACGGGGCAAGGCGGGGCGGGGGTTTCTTTGTCTCCATGGTGCTGCCACTGGCCTGAAAATGGAAATAGCTTGAAGGGCAGATGAAGGTTACACAGTTTGTACGACTTCTAGTCAGTGTGAGCTGTCTGGATGCTTGGAGTAGCCTTTTTACTGTTTCTCACCCCTGTGATCTTATACATATGTATCCTTTGGACTTTGATGAGGTAAGCTGGAATTGCAATACATTTGTTCTTGAACAATATCCATTAGACTGTACCTTAATGTATATATATTGAGCTTGTGGAGGTAATTCATAAATAAATGAAGATATTTTTATTCCGTTAGTCGCAGTATAACATTTGGGACAAGATGGAGACGTCCCCGTCTTGCCCCAGTCCCCATCTTGCCCTAGTCCCCATCTTGCCCCAGTCCTAATCTTGCCCTTTAGGATAAATAGTATTTCCCCTATAGGTACTTATATAATTTATAGTTATATTTCATTTTTATAAATTATGCCCCCTGGTATAGGCCACGGGACCAAATACTGAGTGCAAAGGGCAGTGGATTTCTCAATCAGTCATTACCGACAGCAGTGGCTACGCTGGCTAAAGCGCAGCGATAGGTCACGGGGCCAAGCTCTCTGCTGACTCGGTAGACGCGTGGGTTCGAGCCTCACCGTCGGCCGTCCTTGAAATGGTTTTCCGTGGTTTCCCATTTTCAACACCAGTCAAATGCTGGGACGGTACCTTCTGACAGTCCACTTCCTGCGACTCCCTTGCCCAGTTTCATTCATCTTCATCCATTCCATCTCTCATCCCGACGCGCAGGTCGCCCACGGGAGTCGACATTAAGAGATCTGCACACGGCCTCTCAGGAGGTCACACGAAAAAATCGGTCATTTAAAAAGCCATACATTTTTACCATAAAAATGAATTTAAATTGTATTCTTGCTCATTATGCCATCTACGAGCCTTATGGTGGTTTATTATGGTGTAGTACTTTACGTTGATATTAGTAATTCAAGGTTATGGGAACAGATTCAAATTTTAGTATTTTTTTTACTGAAAAATGCAAGTTTCCAGGCCAGTGGCAGCACCATGGAGACAAAGAAACCTCCACCCCGTCTTGCCCCACATATGGGCATTGGTAGTATGCACGATTTTTTGTATGTGGAGTTTTGGTGTTTAACTTTTCAAAAACTATTTTAGTGCACTATGAGAAACAGATAGTGACGCAACAAAATGCAACTATTTATGAATATATTATCAACATGTATAACGCACCGGAACTACTTTTTCCTTAGGGTCCCCATCTTGCCCCCCCCCCCCCCTTTCCCTACCTTAATTAAAGCCACGGCCGCTTCCTTCCCGCTTCTAGCCCTTTCCTATCCCATCGTCGCCATAAGACCTATCTGTGTCGGTGCGACGTAAAACCAATAGCAAATAGTAGCAATAATCTTACTCTATATAAAAATGTATGTATGTGTGTAAATAACACATCTCCTCCTAAACCACTGGAGCAATTTCAACCAAACTTGGTACACTTATCACTTGCTATCTGGAGACGAGCACTGTGGGGGTAAGCCATCCGTAGCTCTCTTAGGAGTGGGGGGTCGGGGGGACAAGGTATAAAAATAATATAGTGATATATAAAATTAAACAAAAATAGTGTTGAATACATAGTTTTCGGGGTCGCCGAGGTGAATTGTACACTCCTGATTTTTAGTATCATGTGACAAACCAAGTGGGGGTAAGACAGTCCAGGAACCCTTAGGGGCGGGGGGCGAGGGGCTGAGATATACAAATTAAAGAAAATAGTGTCGAATCCATACTTTTCGGGGTCACTGAGATGAATAGTGACACTCCGGATTTTTTCAAAGTCCAAGTTCAGCCTCCTTTGGAGTGGGGGGCGAGGGGGGATTGATATAGAAACTTAAACGAAAATAGTGTCGAACACATAGTTTTCGGGTCGCAGAGGTGAATTGTACACTCCAGACTTTTAGTATCAGAAGACAAACCACGTGGGGGTAAGACAGCCCAGGAACCCTTCAGGGCAGGGGGTGCGAGGGGTGTAAGATATTAAAATAATCGAAAGTAGTGTGGAATCCATACTTTTCGTGCTCGCTGAAATGAATAGTGACACTCCGGAATTTTTTCATGTCCAAGTTCAGTCTCCATCGGGGTGGGGGGCGAAGGGGAGTGATATATCAAAATAATCGATAATAGCGTCGATCCATTGATTTCGGGGTCGTTGATATGAATAGTAACACTCCGAAAATTTTTAAAGTCCAACTTCAGCATCCTTTGGAGTGGGGGGTTTGAGGGGGAGTGATATATAACAATAATCCGAAATAGTGACGAATCTATAGATTTCACGGTCGCTGAGGTGAATAGTGACATTCCGGATTTTTTTAAGTCCAACCACAGCCCCCTTTGGGGTGCGGGGCGAGGTGTTAGTGATATATGAAAATAATCGAAAATAGTGCCGAATCCATACTTTTCGGGGTCGCTGAGATGATTAGTGTTACCCAGGTTAATTTTAAAGTACAAGTTTGGCCCGCTTTGGGGTGGGAGGCGTACAAATATTACCTACTGTCTGGAAAATATACTGTAGGGCAAGACGCCCCTAAAACCCCTAGGGAAGGAGGTTAAATATAACCTTTATTAATAAACGGAAGTCGGTTTGGAACGATCTATATACGTAGTATACTGTACTGTATATATAAGTTAAGATATAAAAATTAAAATAGACGTGAATTAATGAGGCACTTCCAGGCATTCTAGAAACATAGAACTTGGTATCGTACTGAAGTTGCTTAGAAAACGAAGTTGAAGAAGGAGAAAATTTCCAAAATACACTGAGGGGCCTCACTGGGAGTCTCAAATTTGGGGCTCAGCATAAGAACGCAGTCGGATATATTTATCCTAAACGATAACCTATAGGTTTTATGGGCTTAAAAGTTTCCTGAAAGTCATAATTTTTAGTCCCCTCCCCCATATCAAGATGGTGCCATAATCTGCCAGATGAGCTAGATAGAAAATTGAAATTTAGCAAAATTATAGCTTTTAGCCTGTAACCGATGGAAAAATTACGAGATGTTTAAAATGTTTATTTTTCACTCCCCCAAAATATCGAAGTATGGAGGCAATTTTAAAGACGGTGCATACCTTCCTTTTGAGGTATTTGTTGCCTAAATGCTAAGTCGTATCACAAAACGGATGGCACATTCTCTGTTCAATTTGGAGTGATCTACAATTTTGATCCTATGACTTTTTGTCGTATCTCTATCCGTTATACGTTAAATTTGTCTCTATTTCTGGATTGTACGTATTTTTTGCACCTTTTACACCTATAATTGGTGGTTTGATTCACTTATCCGAAAGATAGAATCATCAACTTCCACGTGAACCGGCCCACTCAGTAGCTTTATGTGTTCTAAATTCTATGTTTGTAGCAGTCACGTATGTGTCCGAAAAGTAATTCACTGTGGGAAAACCTTACCAAAATTACACCGTATTCAACATTTCTAATTTTATCTTACTCAATAGATGAGATACGAGAACATAACATAGGACCAGCCATTTAGACCGTTATACATGGCATGTTATCGTAGGCCTACAGTCCTTTTATCGATATCATGTACCTTTTAGAGCAGTTAATCTTCAAATGAAGATAAAAATGCACATACTTTCGTATGTCGATCTATATTTATTCATTGAAGTCGGTTTGTAGCGATCCAGAATGGGTGTGCGTGCCTTTGTAATTAATTACAAATATATAGTGACTCTCAGCAGGGGGGCGTCTGCTATTGTAATCAGTGCCCCCCATATCGACTTTATCTGGCAGTATGAATGGGGTCTTTCTCCAAATCCTGTGTACCATTATAATGGACATTTTCCTTCTCTATTTGACTGGTAGAAGGCTAGGGAACATGCAATATTTTTCAAAACTCATTTACCCGATTGTGTTTGATAGTAGGCTAGGGTGCTCGCCATTATAAACAAATTAAAATGTGCTTGGCGTTAGGCAGAGTGGCCTGCTATTATAATGGAAACTCACGAGCTCAGTGTGAGTGGCAGTAAACTGACTGGCATTAGGAAAAGAGGCCTGTCATTATATTGATAATAGTACAACTCAATTTTCACTGGCTGTAGCGAAGGTGCCTGCCATTATAATAAAAAAATCATCGATTGTTATGTGTCTGAAAGTAGGAAATGGAGCCTCTCATTGCAACGAAAACTCCCTAAATATACTGTGACCGCGCAGCAGGCAATGGGGCCCGCCATTATATTGAAAATTCCCAAATCGATTGCGAATGGCAGTAGGAAAGTGGACCTGCCGTTATCGTCACAGCTCCGCAACTCGCTCTTTAAATTAGAAGCAACGTATGTGGACCTTCCTATGCTGTTTCTCGGATAACGCTCAGAGATATGGAATTATGATGCTTGTTGTTTTAAGGGGCCTAACATCGAAGGTCATCGGCCCGATATGGAATTAAAAGATATTTTATTCACTGCATGTACTGTAATTTACTTAGACATCCGTATACAAGATAGAATACCGTAGTGAAGCACGGGTACATTCGCTAGTACAATAAAAATAAGAATGAAACTGCAATGGGACACAGAGAGCAGGTAAGTGAGTATGTCACGTCAAGCCGCTGGTACGGAGAGGTATGCCCACGTATGTGTTTCAGAATGTGGGGAACGATATGAAAGGAGGACACAAGTGTACTGTAAGTGATAGTTCTACCAACGACGGTTACTGCAGCTTGTCAGCTTTATTACTGGACCTACACAATAGTAATGAATGACAGGGGCAGGTGATGTCAGGGTGTCAGCAGTGTACCTTTCTTTTAGAGATTCATCGATGATATCCATGATAATATATTATCTGATAATTTGGACCTCGTGGTGTTTACATATGTTCAGGTAGATCGTATATAGTTTGATAATAGTCTAGTACCAGTGTCTGTCAAATGTTTTCTCTAATCAGGAGCCAGCTTTCAAATTTCGGAACCATTTTATTTTCTTAGCGTTTCTTTTTCACATAAAATGGTACTTTGTCAAATTGAAAAGATTTACCTGTACTGTACGTAAGTTCAGGCAAGTACGGGGCAATAAATCTCCTAATATCCCAAATCTTTCAGTTGTGAGTCAACGTCCTATTTTGTTACAGATATTGTCGAAACAAATTCCATTATTACTGATATTTTATTGACTTATAGGCCCTATCACCTGATTATTTGAACTTGAAACATTCAAAGGTGATCCCTAGTTACTTAGCACATTGACACTGGACTTACGGGAAGTACGGGGCAATAAATCTCCTAATATCCCAAATCTTTCAGAATATTAATTAGTGCTTCACCCGATTTTGGTGTGAAGTGAAGTTTAAGAGCATTTGCTAGTTAAAAAAAACACCGTTTATATTGTTCTATATTTCTTATAATGAGCTTCAGTCGGAATGTACGGTACCTTTAATCTCCAGCGTGACACCCCGAGGTAAACCACTACAGTAAGTAACTGACCGAATGAAAGCAGTCTCCAGTCTGACGTGGGCATTTCGTGGAATGTTGTTTCTTGATCGAGAACTTTAAAATATCCTAAGTATACAAGGAAATAAGTTAGGAAATACTCTCAAACATTCAAGACCGCTACATCAATCTTTGACATGCCAAGGTGAATTGGTACCCGGAATTTTTCACACTTTGGGCTAAGGTAATAGCTTGAAAAAAAATGTTGGTCTATTTATGGAATATGAATATATTTATATATCAATCCTCGTATAAAGTACCTTATGCTTGGAGAAAATCTCAAAAAAACATTCCTAAAACTGAGGTTCATTATTTATGGAAGATGGTTCTCAGAGAGCAAAATAAGTTTTGTCTACGTGAGAAGGTGTGAAAAGTTTTTTTTTGCTAGGGGCTTTACGTCGCACCGACACAGATAGGTCTTATGGCGACGATGGGATAGGAAAGGCCTAGGAGTTGGAAGGAAGCGGCCGTGGTCTTAATTAAGGTACAGCCCCAGCATTTTCCTGGTGTGAAAATGGGAAACCACGGAAAATCATCTTCAGGGCTGCCGATAGTGGGATTCGAACCTACTATCTCCCGGATGCAAGCTCACAGCCGCGCGCCTCTACGCGCACGGCCAACTCGATCGGTGTGAAAAGTTGTTTTACGTCGCACCGGCACAGATAGGTCTTATGGCGACGATGGGATAGGAAAGAGCTAGGAGTGAGAAGGAAGCGGCCTTGGCCTTAAGGTACACCCCCAACATTTGCCAGGTTTGAAAATGGGAAACTACGGATAACCATCTTCAGGGCTGCCGACAGTGGGGTTCGAACCCACTATCTACCAAATACTGGATACCGGATACTGGCCGCAAGAAATAAACAAAGACTATGATTGTGGCCTAAATGTAGGAATGGAAGACTAAGTTGCGGATTTGATGCGCCATGTTCGAACCTGTACCGTATATAGCCTGTGGTTTCTTTACTAAAATGCAGCAGTCTAAATCGAGCTTGTTTCAGGCTACTGCTGAGGAGGTAGCTTATACAGAACACTGACATTGAAAACAGTGGCATTTGTCAAACTAACTGACGATTGAGTCATTTTAGCCCTGCTCCAAGGAAACTAGCTAAATGTAAATGATTATAAACAGGGAAAGAAACACTGACGAAACACACCATTGGTTAAAAGGGATTTAATATACTGTAATTACTTTTAAGAAGTGTTCGTTCGGCTCCCTGGCTGAATTGTCAGCGTACTTGCCTTCGGTTCAGAGGACCCTGGGCTCGATTCCCGATTGCGTCTAAGATTTTAACTACTTACGGTTAATTTATCTGGCTTAGGGTCTGGGTGTTTGCTTTCACCTTAATACACTTCCCCTCTTCTACATACAACACACCACACTACCGACAACCGCAGGAGCACGTAATAGTGAATAAATCGCTACACGTAGGGTTTGACGTATAGAGGGAATCCTGCCGTCACATTGGGCCAAATACACATCAAATGCCCACTCCAATAAAACTGGTAAAAAGGTCAAGAATAATAATAATAATAAGAAGAAGAGGTGTTCGGGAGGGCGTGATTACCGTAGTGACATAGCTGCTGGCTTTTCTTCCGGACGGCTAAGGTTCGATTACCTATCGATTCCGGGTTGGAATTTTCACCTGAAAAATTACGTGACGGCAGGAAGGGCATTAATCCTTAAACCCTCGGTGTAGAGTCTGGGTGGCTTCAACGACCCTAGAAATATCTGTGATAAATTGAAGAAGATTTATTTTTACTTTTAAGAAGTGTTAATATACGTTCATTATATAGCGTCCATGGTTTTCATCGTAGTTCGTTTTGTCTTTCAGCGTACGGCTCTTCATTAATCCCCTACATGTTCACATATTTGGCTACGAATGTGCGTGTAAGTATTGAGTTAATAGCCTCTGTCAGTGTAGCGTCTGAACTAACAGTAAAATGAAATGGCGTATGGCTTCTAGTGCCGGGAGTGTCCGAGGACAAGTTCGGGTCGCCAGATGCAGGTCTTTGGATTTGACTCCCGTAGGCGACCTGCTCGTCGGGATGAGGATGAAATGATGATAAAGACGACACATACACCCAGCCCCGGTGTCAGCGGAATTAACCAATCATGGTTAAAATTCCCGACCCCGCCGGGAATCGAACCCGGGACCCCTCTGACCAAAGGCCAGCACGCTAACCATTTAGCCATGGAGCCGGACTGAACTAACAGTAAATATATTAGATAGGGAATCGAACGCGTTTCTCAGGGTCGGGGAACATGCATCTCGTACCATCAGAGTGCTCGCTTGAAGTGCGTGTTGAGAACTCGGGTAAAAGAAGTGACTAATCTTAATTACTGTGCTAGGTTAACTCTCGATTTAAAAAAAAAAAAACACGTTTCGTACCACCTGGAGTTCCGTGTTTTTAGGTCGCCGATGAAATGAAATGAAATGTCGTATGGCTTTTAGTGCCGGGATATCCCAGGACGGGTTCGGCTCGCCAGGTGCAGGTCTTTCTATTTGACCGTAGGCGACCTGCGTGTCGTGATGAGGATGAAATGATGGTGAAAACAACACATATACCCAGCCCCCGTGCCATTGGAATTAACCAATTAAGGTTAAAATCCCCGACCCGGCCGGGAATCGAACCCGGGACCCTCGGAACCGAAGGCCAGTACGCTGACCGTTCAGCCAACGAGTCGGACTTAGGTCGCCGATGACCCCAGGGAATGTAGATAAACATTTTGTAAAACGTATCACGATTGATGTAAAGAAAAAACAAGGACAGGCGCAACACAAACACTATTCTTCGGCAACGTACATCCGCCTATCGAACATGGGAATCTTCTCCCTCTCAGTATGGTGTTACTCCACCCCGTGCAGTGAAGAATGCTCGGACCCGTCGTGGCATGCTGCCCACAAAGTGGTTGAGGCTATCCTGGCCGATCGTGTCCCACTCTTCAACAGCAGCCCTCCGGAGGTCGGCCAAGGTGAGAGGTAGATTCCTTCATCGTCGCACTGTCTGTTCAGCATATACCAGGCATGTTCAATGGGATTCATGTCCGGAGACACTGCAGGCCAGTCGATCCGATGGATGTGGGCCTCTCTGAGGAAGAGGTTCACAAGAATGAAGCGGTGTGGGCGTGTGTTGTCATATTGCCGAACGAATCTGTCGCCGAAACGTTGTCGGTATAGTTCAACAATGGGCCCGAGGATTCTGTTCCGGTGTTGTATACCAGTCATATTGCCCTCTACGACGATGAGTGACACCCGACGTCAATACATAATGCCGCCTCAAAACATGTCGGAACCGCCTTCCTAATGCGCATGTGGAATGGCGTACAGGACTCCTCTGGTGTTACCTCACTCTCTCCAAATCCTCTTCCGCCGATCATCCGGCGTCAGGCACATTCGGCACACATCCATGAAGAGGATCCGCCACCATTCTTCCAGAGTCCAGTCCAAGTGCTCCCTTACCCATCTGTACCTGGCGTCACGATGTTGGGTTGTACGTAAAGGTGCCCGCCAAGGAACTCGTGAGTGTAGTTGGTCCCTATGGAGACGATTTCTCATTGTCTACATAGACATAGCCCTACCAGTTGCCTGTCTTAAGGTATTACGCAGCTATGTTGTGCTGTCTGCCAGGTTTCTGCGAGCCAGGATTTGCACGTAACGGTCGTCAGCTGCTGTTGTTGACCGCGGCCGACCACTGCTAGGACGATATTCAATAGTTTGTGTCACACAATAGCGACTGTATGTCCTGACAACGTCGCTGTTGTGTGCACCAACCAGGCCGGCAATTGCCCTTACAGAGAGGCTTTGTTGACGCAATGTCGCTATGCGCGTACGGTCAAAAGCGGTAATGACTCGTCGAGGCATGTCTGCATACTGTACAGGACACAAATGTGCTCTTATCATGTTGTGTTCACAGGTAACACGTAACAGTAATAACGCATTCTTCTGGACTGTTCTTTAACTGCGTGTATTGCCTCCACTTCCACTAACAGGTAGCGTCGCTCACCATTCGGATGTCTGTTTGTCATGCAACAACTCTTAGAGCGAGCATTCTTCACGAACATGCAAAACATTTATTGAGGTGTGTTCAGTAGTTTGATATTTCCGCACAGGATGGTGTTACATTGCGTAACTAATTACTAGAGCTAAGATTTTGATGAAAATGCAATTTTTTTCTGGTAAATGAAATGGCGTATGACGTTTAGTGCCGGGAGTGTCCGAGGACATGTTCGGCTCGCCAGGTGCAGTTTTCGGATTTGTCTCCCGCAGGCGACCTGCTCGTCGTGATGAGGATGAAAAGATGATGACACATACACCCAGCCCCCGTGCCAGCAAAATTAACCATGATGGTTAAAATTCCTGACCCTACCGGGAATCGAACCCGGGACCCCTGTGATCAAAGGTCAGCACGCTAATCATTTACCCATGAGCCGGACTTGATTCTGGTAAGCAAGAAAAATTGCTCCTTTAGTATTTACATGTTTTGGGACAGGTTAAGGAGTTTGAGATGAATTTGTGGGTACATTGTACATTTTTGGTTATTTTGTTAGGCCAGAAACGTAAATATTTTCATATTTAACTATTCTTGTTAAAATATTCCTGTACTTTGATCACTGGGCTGACATTCCTGGCAATAGACGTCTACCGTACATTGCCCCTTACTAATGGTTTGTTTATTATCGCACAGTAGACTTCCCTCACGATCGATTCACTATCCTCATTAGAGAGTATCATTTCCCAGAAAATTCTTCCACTTATGGAATCTGTAAAGAGTCCAGTGACTTTTATCAGCACTTAACACCTGGAGCTACCCTCAGAGCTGAAAGTTTCACAACAGGCCCTGCATATCTTAACATTCCTAGAAGTGTGCGGTTGCGGTGAAAATATCTTGCTGGCTTCGTACGGTTAACAATATTCGATTATTTAGGAAATGGTGGGAGACGGGTTGTTGTTGTTGTTGTTGTTGTTGTTGTTGTTGTTGTTGTTGTTGTTGTTGTTGTTGTTGTTGTTTCTGATCCACGATGACCATCTGGACTTTCCTGAATATACGGAATTTAGAAGATTGCAGTGTAGCTCATTTTATTTCGCAAAAGCAAATTTGTATTGTCTGAAAGTTTGTAATTATGATTATGATTATAATTATGATAAGGCTTCGCCACTAGTCTTCCGTGAAATGACCCGTCTTTTCTCCTCCAGAAAAACGATAGGAGACGAAATTGTATCTCTTCGAAGAAATTGAGACGAGAGATCATGGAACATAAACCTATGGTTTAGATATGGTGTCCTTTCCCTTTCATTGAAGAATATTGCAAACGAGGGCAAGCTATACGGAAGTACATAAAACAATACCCTTCAGCCCGGAAGAATAACTAAATAATTTAACACACAATGCAAACTTCGAATCTAAGATATTAACAACTGTTCCCGTACATTTTCTCAAATCCGAATTCCCGAACATTAATTTTTCCGAAAAGTATTTTTCCCGAATAAAAAAGTTCCTTTTGGGGATGATTGTAAGTACCTAGGTGTTAATATAAGGAAAGATCTTCATTGGGGTGATCACATAAATATGATTGTTAATAAAGGGTACAGATCTCTGCACATGGTTATGAGGGTATTTAGGGGTTGTAGTAAGAATGTAAAGGGCATATAAGTCTCTGGTAAGACCCCAACTACATAGTAGAGTATGGTTCCAGTGTATGGGACCCTCACCACGATTACTTAATTCAAGAACTGGAAAAAAATCCAAAGTAAAGCAGCTCGATTTGTTCTGGATGATTTCCGACAAAAGAGTAGCGTTACAAAAGTGTTTCAAAAGTTTGAGCTGGGAAGAATTGGGAGAAAGGAGACGTTCTGCTAGACTAAGTGGTATGTTCCGAGCTGTCAGTGGAGTGCAATGACATCAGTTGACGAATATGAAGATAAAGCTGGAATACAAGAGGAAAAATTGGGGCAAATATTCGTTTATAAGTAGGAGAGTTAGGGATTGGAATAACTTACCAAGGGAGATGTTCAATAAATTTCCAATTTCTTTCCGATCATTTAAGAAAAGGCTAGGAAAACAACAGATAGGGAACCTGCCACCTGGGCGACTGCCCGAAATGCAGATCAGTAGTGACTGATTGATTGATTGATTGATTGATTGATTGATTGATTGATTGATTGATTGATTGATTGATTGATTGATTGATTGATTGATTGATTGATTGATTGATACTATTTCTGTTTGTTCGGTCCTTTGAAGAAACATCTCCAACGACGACGACTACAGTACTTATACAGAACTCAAGAGAGATGGACGCTGGAGCGAATCACTGCTAATCAATTCACTTTTTCAGTTCTTAGAGCTTGGTGTTACTAGGCTTGTATTTACTAGGCTAATCTGAATTTGATTATAGTTCATAAATTGTCTTTCAGAGATAGGTGATCTTCCACCATCATTCACTTCTTTCAACTAAATGAAATACAATATACGCGTATTATTCGATAATCTTAGTGTGGCAAATCGTTTATCTGGTTTGAAAGTTGATCGTACAAAACCACTTTCAAGATGAGTGTACGACATCCTTTCATTCTTTTGTTTGAATTAAACTAATAACCTATTCCAACTGGTGCAGTTTCTTATTAGCATGTCATTTAAGCCAATTAAGTAATTTGTTTTAACTTTTGTAGGTTAGCATATTTTTAGAACGTATCTTAAAATTAGAATCCACCATCAAGTCTGGTTCATATGGCCAGTTGGCTTAAACGAATTCTACTGTGAACTAATGCCGACTTTAGCCTGATGTTAGTAGATAATATAGACCAGTACTTAATTTCGGAATTAAGCGCTGTTATAGACTCTCTCCTACGCTGTGACCTCAGATTATTGAGGTTATCAGTTCGCGAGGCACGTGCCAGAGGGATGTGCCTCCCTAAAACACTCCCTAAGGAGACAAATGTGAGCTATTACACAAGTAAATATTTTTGTTATCACTTAATTATCTATGGAAGGACAAAGTACGACTAAGTAGTAGAACTTGTAAATGATAGCGTTTTTGCATTGTACAGTACGTACGATTATAATAGTCACAATCCTGTTAACTGTGAACAGGTCGTTTACCAAGTGCACCTCACCACAACAAATCACTGAAAATGATTTGGTTATGAAGACCAAGGTGCCCTCAGGGGTTCATATTTTTTGAGACGTTCGTGTAAAACCAAAGATGTAAAAACATATATAGGCCCCTATTAGATTTTGCGAGTGGTTGAACGTTACACTACCACAGATAGATTTTCACGACGATAGGATAGGAAAGTACTAGGGCAGGTAAGGAAGTGGCTGTGGCCGCTCCAGCATTTGCCTGATGTGAAAATAAGAAACTACGGAAAACCATTTCCAGGGCTGCCAATGGTGAGCTTCAAACTATCTTCTGAACGTAGCTAACAGCTTCGCGGCCGGTATCGCACAGCCAACTCGCTCGGTACAATCTCAGGACCTCAAAAGAGTATTTCTTGGCTGATTTCCTTCTCTCAATTTTCTTCTCTCCAGACTTGACACCATAAGGTTTGCGAAATCGAGGGAGTCTTTCATTTCTCGCCTTTTATGGACCTTCTCTTTCCATAGCAGAAAATCATCATTCATCGAGGGATCATAACTCATGTATTTCCTTCTTCAGTTAATAGTTTGTTTACGTACGAATCCTTAGTTACTGTTAATATATTAACCACAGAAGGCCGACGGTCAACTTTTCGACGTTGTGCGCCTGTCTGTTGTGCCAGCACCGAAAAAAATCGACGTTCATAAAAGTCGCGATAAAGGTACCTTAAGTGACATCTACTGATATAACACACATACTAAGTTGTCAAGCATAGTTTGAAGTTTATTTTTGCTGCCGCAAGGAGTTCCGTATCTATGTAAATATTCCATCCTCATTGCTTTGGGTTTTCAATGTTTATATGTGGTCAAGATGGCGACTCGAGATGTCAACATTGCTGGCAATATTGATCTTATTGCGGAATTAATAGATGAAGGAAGTGATTTTAGTGATGTGGTACACGGTGAAATTAATAGTAATGATACAAGTAGGACAGTGATAGTGAGCCAGAGCAGACCCAAATGCCGTAAAACGGTGATCGTACAAGTGACTCCGATGATTATGTACAGTACGCGAAACTTTTAATGATACCTGGGCTTCCTAGTGCTGAACCGATAGACCTATGTTATCTTCGAGATTTGTATTGGCAACCTGTGAAACACAAACTATGAATCGATTATGCATCGCCGTGGGACATCTGGCGTACACTTTAAGTACTAGGAACAGGATTCGCATCGAGAAATGTTATATAATGTGTGTGTGACACAGTTGATGGCTTAAGATGGCTTAAAATATGCTCACCGGGAATTGCATTGAATTCATTTTCAATTATTTTCCAGGTCTCCAGCTTCTTCTTTACATTCACTCCGTCTGTCTTCTTGTTTTCAACAACATCCTTAAAATTTGACAACTAATTCAGTCAAGATGTTGGTCTCAAAATCAGTGTAATTTGCACATCTTTTCCTTTTATTTTCTTCCATTTGGAAATGTTTGCTTATAATATGTGTACTTTTGATACGCGTGTATTCTTTTTTCACACCAAGACAACTGCCGAACGAAATACACGTGAGCGCGTTCAATATCGTGTTTTCGTATGATCACTGATTAAATCCCACGCCAACCAAACAGTACTAAGTAATCAATGATTACGGTTGGTGCACCGCAATCTTCTTAAACGCAGGTTAAAATGTAAACAGACATTAAGTAATCTATGATTAGCAGCTCGTTAATCGAGATTGATGCACTCGGCCATAAAGGTTTAGAAAAATCATATCGATCGATCATACTATCGATTCAATTCAGGTTTCATTTTCACTTAATTGGCAGTATTACCGGAACCGGGAGAGCTTCCTCCTTACTCCTCACCCTCGAAAAACCAGGTAAAATTAACAGTTTCGCATACTGTACCTCTTTGATACTGCTAACGCAGGTAGAGGTAGGCCCAATAATTGTAAGGTAAAATTTCAGCCCGTGACTTCCAACTTTAGTAACATTAATAGGAATTAGAATTTATGGAAATCCTACCTCGAAATCCTTTTAGAAGAGTGATGTGTTTATTCAATCCAAAACCCTGCCTCCAGAAGTACATTTACTTTTATAACCAAACTAGCAAATGTACACGTGCTTCACTACGTGTTCTATATTATACAGGCTGTTAGGTGTATACCTGCAGATATTTCTTCTAGCAACAGAGAACGATGTGACGAACCACTATATATCAAACTTTTAGTAATTCTCGGAAGTTATTTTCGAGAGCAAAGAGATACGATGTTTTTAGAATAGGTAGTATGCCTTGTTCTTGTGAATGAATAGCTTCCCTTTGAGAACAGGCGAGTCACGCGCCATGCGTGCCAAACTGGTTTCTGTTTATGTTTACATACAACAGCTGAACGCTACCTATGCAATGCGCGAGATGTTACGTAACATACTTGTCAAACTGGTTTTATGTTTAAGAGCAACTGAGCTACGATAACAGCTGAAGTTGGCTACTACAGTAGCGTATGCCTTGTTACGTTATATTCTCGCCAGACTGGTTTCGTAGTTGTCAGTATTCAGTTTCCGTCTTAGGGGCTTCAGACAACCCTGGTCATCGGTTTCGGACCCTGGAGATGTACCGAATTCTCAGCGTTAATACTGGTTCATTTGCTGTTATGTCCTTTAAGGGATTGGGATGTGTGTGGTCATCAGCCGCGTGGTCTAGTGAGTATGGAAATGACCTGAAAACCTGAATCGGTGCGGGACCTGTACGAGCGTGTGATATAATTATTGGTTGGGATAGGCGCGCCGGGACGTGAAATACAGTAGATCCCCGTTGTGCATTGCGTAAAGGTAGAAGAAATATGGCAGGTCCTTACTAGAGCTCTGCATTTGGAAGAAAACAACCGCTCGAGCATTGCCCAGTTCGTGCCGCTGCTCGACGGCTGGGAAAAGCCCACGCTGCGATAAGGCTGTGGCTGTCTAAAGGACCATGTGGCCGGTCGTCCTTTACCTCTCGGTGATCAGTGGAACTGTCGAGCACTGCCGGGCGCTCGAGCGTAATCATAATCCCGGCCGGCGACAGTAAACCCGCCGTGCGCTCAACAGTGTGCGGATCTGCATTAGAAATCGTGTGTAAAATCAGTTGGCGACTGGGCTTTGAGCAGTGCAGACAGCGTTATGGATCACCCAAGTATAGGTGTAAACGTTGCATTCAAGAAACGAAAAGAAGTATTCTGAAGAGAATTACGAGCGGTTCGTTAGTCCTGAAGAAGAAAGATATGTCGGAATAGGAGGCGAAAGTGAAGCTTGGAAATCGTTTGCACTTGTAGTGGATCCTGTCACGCAGGATTCTTCTGGTTTCGTGCAGTGTACCTCATGTGATACTGTACTTTCTTACCAGTCAAGCACAACAGGTATGATTCGGCGCTGCAAAAGTAAGTGCGGAATGGAATTCCACAGAACACGTGCAGTACCATGCAGGATAAAGAAAGTTGTTGTTGATGAGTTGGTCGATATGAGTGGAATAGATTTGCTACCGTTAAATACTTGTAGTAATATTGGCTTCAAGAACTATTCGCAGGAGTTCATCAATGTTGGCGCCACTTACGGGAAAGTCAATATAGAAGATGTTCTTCCGCACCCTACTACTGTATCACAGCATGTTAAGGGAAAGGCCGACATAATACGGGCGACAATGGTATCCAAACTAATATATGCCCTAAAGGACAAAATGTGCGCTTTAGACGCTGATCTGTGGTCTAATAACTACAAGAAGAGACATTTTTTGACTGTGACATTACATTATGTTAACGATGAGTGGCAGCTAGAAACGTTTGTTTTGCTAACAATTGAGTTTCCGGACATATCTAAGACAGGAGAGAACAATCGTCACGAAATCGAAGAACGTTTTTACTTGAGTTAGCAATTAACAGGAATGATGTTACAAAATGTTACATTGTCACCGACCAACTAGCTAATATGAAGAAAGCACTTGAATCTTACGACCGT
Source organism: Anabrus simplex (assembly GCF_040414725.1). Taxonomy (NCBI): domain Eukaryota; kingdom Metazoa; phylum Arthropoda; class Insecta; order Orthoptera; family Tettigoniidae; genus Anabrus; species Anabrus simplex. The sequence goes on along the minus strand of NC_090267.1, from coordinate 147,262,805 downwards.
TTGCCTTGCTTTTATCACTGCCTGATGACTGCGCTTCGTCAAACATTTCAGGAGACATGTTTAGAAGAGGAAGCTCCTAAAATCCTGTCGTGTCTGCTATCAGCAAGAGCTATAGTAGGCTATTTGAAGAGATCGGGTCACTCGGGGCGTCTGTAGCACTCCGTGAAGCAAGAAGCTTTAACGCGGTTAAACTGTATACTGTTAATGCTCAATGCCATCATAAGTCAAATCGACGATATTCGAGATCTACTAGATTCCCGCAGGCAATCGAAACTCTTACAAAATTTCCATGAAGAGTGCGTACGAGAAGTTGTCGTTTCTCTAAACCTCTTTACAGATGTGAGTTTGGATTTGGAAAGTGAAAAAATAACAGCGCTGGTACGCGTGCTGCCTTGGTACACGCGTCTCTTACTTCATTGTGAACCAGAAGACAGTGACAACGAAGTCAACAAATTTTTTTATAAGGAATGATAATTTATAAAACTGTTGAATTATCGGAATGAAATTACGGTATGTATAAATTATTTATCCTATTCAGTGCATGACGAAAATAAAAAGAGCAGCATACTCCATCAGAGAGAAGTGAAAATTGGAGGCTATTCATTACGATGAGACGGTTTTTTGGCCATCACGGCGTCATTTGAAGAAATTCACAGCAGAAGAAAAGCAAGTCGCGTATGCTGAAGTTCGGCGATTGTGCTCCGAACTGTCTGTAAATGGTAAGGTTGATTCACTGAAACAAATTAGTAAACGAATGTTTGTTTGTCTAATCTTCCACCTTTCGTTAGATCAACAATTATGTCGTCTAAAGTGTACAATATTTGGGAAGGGTTTCGCAGCCTAAAGTTTCCACAATGCGTTTTGATGTAATTTTTGCGATATAGTCTAAGTGGGAATTCACTGGATATATAGTTTTTAGTAACCAGTAATCCTAACTAAGGTTTATACATATTTAAAGGTGACAGGAAGAGATAGGAATACATTACGGATGTTTTCATTCATTTTAGAGCCCATTCAAGCGAACAGTGACCAAGTTCTTCCTATGAAAAAGTCCAAGGTGGATTGGAATTCGGACGAGGACGACGAAGATGGACACACAATTACTACTAATGAATTCGAAAGGTACCTTTCACTCTCCAAATCCGGCTGTATCTGTGCCGAATGACAAATTTTGAAGCGGTGAAAAACGCACTCGGGGTTATTTCCAAGGTTGTCGGTAGCAGCCAGAAATGTTCTCTGCATTCCTGCCGCTAGTGCTGCCAGCGAGAGAAATTTTAGCCAGGCCGGTCACCTACTGTCTAGCAAAAGATCGTGCTTGGAATCAGACGAGGTGGATGATCTGTTATTGATCCATCACAATTTCGTAAGTATTCCGAACATACCACGTAATCACAAGAAAGGCAACATTACTCAAACTCTATAAATGTATGATTCCACTTTCATTTACTTCACAGGAAGGAGTACAAACAGCCGGCTGTAGTAGTAGCTCCAGGAACACAAATGACTCCTGTGCATCAGGGAGCACCAGTGACGGAAAACGAATTGTATAGTTATGATTCACACGTAACTTTATTTACAGGTCATAATTTGTTTATAAATTAACGCTTGTAAAAAGCAAATTGGTGAGTATTACGTTTAAAAACAATCCTGCATTCCTTCTTGATCCTGCATTCGATATTAGTACAATGTATATGTGGCCGAGTCTGGAGATAGGCTACACAAAACCCACTATTACTGTGTCGCCGTTTTTCTAGCGAACGGAACAAAATACTATATGAAGACATTACAGTTCATAACGTTACAATTACTGGAATACATGATCACATCAAAGACGAAAATCCAATAGTCTGCAACATATTAACACACTTCAAATGTAACATACACAATTGTAATATTTAGGTTATAGAACTAATAGTAAAAAACGAAAGAAATATGTCAAAGAAATAGGTGAGGATTAATGTAAAGTAGTGCTCTATGATCTCAAGGAGTCCGGCGTAGCGCAGCTCGCTGGCTGGCTGGCACTGCGTCCGCCGGTTACTGGAGACCGGCCGAGCGTTTGGCGTACTCGGCCAGTCGCTGGCGATCGGTAGCCCGCAACCGGCTGCACAGGCCGCTCGACCGCATACTCCCGAGAGCCAGAGAGGCGAGCGAGACTCACCGGTAAAAATCAGAGATAATGCAGACCTCTAGTCCTTACGCCAACGAAAGCAGTCATGGGATGCCCAAATGAGTAGCATCGGAATTGAATTATCGAAACACATCGAACGTTTAGTTTCAAAGGAATATTGGACATGTTATACAACTAAATAAATTCAACGTACCTACATTTCGTGCCTCCTTCCGGGCTGAGTTGCTCAAACGGTTGAGGCGCAGGCCTTTTGACTCCAACTTTACAGGTTCGAACCTGGCCCAGTCCGGTGGTATTTGAAGGTGTTCAAATACTGTAGGTCAGCCTCGTGTCGGCAGATTTTCTTGTACATAAAAAGAACTCGTGCGGGACTAAAGTCGGGCACCTCAGCGTCTCAGAAAACCGTAGAAGTAGTTAGTGGGACGTAAAGCACTTAACGTTATTATTATTATTATTATTATTATTATTATTATTATTAGGTCATTAAAAGCTGAAATACGTGGAAGAAAATAGTAAAATATGCGTGGTTTAAGAGGAAACAAGATGAAATGTATGTCACGTGAGTTAGCATCGGTCGCAGTAGTTACCTACAGATTACTATGCGTAAAACGAGAACCAGGTCAACCTCGTGGGGATGAGTCAGCTGTAATCTCGTATTGTGTATAAACATCAAACATACACATCAACAAATATAAGAAACATAAACAAGGTTACACGTTAGAGACATGTAGCTATTAACCTGAACGCCAGGCCGACGGTCGCTTTCATGAGTACAGATGAGTTATCAAATTATACACAATCCACAGATGTCGAACATATCTAAGAAGATTCCGCCACAACTATATTACATTTTACTATGATGGTGCTAATAACAAATCGCAGCAGCTATTGGCTTTACGTCGCACCTACACAGATAGGCCTTATGGCGACGATGGGACTGGAACGGGCTAGGACAGGGAAGGAAGCGTCCGTGGCCTTAATTAAGGTACAGCACCAGCATTTGCCTGATGTGAGAATGGGAAACCACGGAAAACCATCTTCTGGACTGCCGAGAGTGGGGTTCGAACCCACTATCTCCCGAATAATGGATACTGGCCCCACTGAAATGAAATGTCGTATGGCTTTTAGTGCCGGGAGTGTCCGAGGACAAGTTCGGCTCGCCAGATGCAGGTCTTTTGATTTGACTCCCGTAGGTGACCTGCGCGTCGTGATGAGGATGAAATGATGATGAAGATGGCACATACACCCAGTTCCCGTGCCAGCAAATTTAACCAATTAAGGTTAAATTTCCGACCCTCCCGGGAATCGAACACGGTACCCCTGTGACCAAAGGCCAGCACGCTAACCATTTAGCCATGGAGCCGGACTTAAGCGACTGCAGCTATCGAGCTCGGTAAATCGCAGCAGATTACGCTACTGCGTGTTGAGATGATGTCGGTAGAATACAGTATACCTGTTAAGACATAAGGCTGCAGTAGAAGAAGAGGAGGAAGATGGTAACGAGAGCCACATAGTCAAGTAGCACGCAGCTGAACAAAGTGCACATTAGTGACACAGACATAAGAGTGGCGTGGTCGCGGGAACTACAGTCGCATTCGTAACATTCTGTTGCAGAAAAATAATGAACTAACATACAGTACGGGCTCCGTAATTCCAGGTGGACGGTAACAAGACTATCTCGAATAGAAAAGTACGGATTTACGAACGTACACGAAACGCCTGTGAACAACATAATGTACCTATGTTAAACATTACAGTACAACAGTTTAGAAAACAAAAACATACAGATTGCATTAAAAGAAATGTTAAACTTTCTTTTGTAAATTAACAAAACACTCTAGGCAATCTTCTTAAGTTAACTTAACTTATAGTTCCTATTTCAGTAATGATGAATATAAAACGATTATTTTATTGAATATTTATACGTGACGACGACGACGACGACGACGATGATGATGATGATGATGATGATGATGATTGCTGTCTTAATGTCATCGGCCCTTAAAAACGCAGTGTCCTCTGTTTTAACTCGTAGGGAATAAGAAACAAAATATAAATTGCTGGAAGCCTTTCCCGATAGATTCATGAAGGGCGACCCGTGTTCTGTTCTGCCACACGATACACTAGCAGCATATAATGGCATTCGTGGTATTCATACACTGGCATTATTCAAATACTACTACTGATGCTACTACTACGAAGTAACTCGCGTACTAGTACGGACGATAATTCGCATCTCTGACAGGTGTTATTGAGGTCAAGGTCAGACAGACCGGTTTCATGTAGGGGTGGGGAACCCGTCCAGCCACATCCCCGTCGCTAGGAACAGCAGACAACCAGCACGTGACAGGTCTAGTGCTTTTGTCGAACTGCTTACGTGGAATATTCTCCCACAGTGCGATTTCAATATCATGGTCTTTTGGGAGTCCAACTCGCCGTATGCAGAAACAACCCGTGTTGACGTGTACGTAAATAAAGTTTATTACGTCAACGAAAGAATGCATGGGATAGAATTTCAAAGTGAGTAGTATCGGAATTGAAATGTCAAAACACATCGAACGTTTTACTTCATACCAGTAAGGGACATGTTATAAACATAAATTAATTAAACGTACCTTCCTTTCGTGCTTCCAACCGAAGAGAACATGTTTAAATGTAAATGAGAACCTTCTAGCTTACTGCTGATTTTACAGTGCCTATTCAACGTATCAAAATAAACGTTGCCAGGCTGAGTGGCTCAGACGGTTCAAGCACTGGTTTCATGAACTTAGCAGGCTCGATCCTGGCTCAGTCCGCTGGTATTTGAAGGTGCTCAAATACGACCGCTTCTGATCGGTAGATTTACGGGCACGTTAAAGAATACCAGTGGGCAAAATTGCGACACCGCGCGTCTCCATTGGCACGTGAAGATTTATTATTATTATTATTATTATTATTATTATTATTATTATTATTATTATTGGGCGAGTTGGCCGTGCGATTAGCTTGCATCCGTCGAAAAGCCACTAACAATATTATTATAAAAACTGTGTTAGTCTATTATTACTGACTATTATGAAAATAAAAGTTAATCGCCCCACTCAAACTTCGTAGCTCGTAATCTGTCAGAAAACACTAAAGAAAATAGTGAACTTTTAACAGGTCCGAATTATTATTAATATTATAACTGCAGACATGTCTCCGAAATTACCGAAGCATGTACTTACAAATTGTTTTACGTCGCACCGACACAAATAGGTCTTACGGCGACGATGGGAGAGAAAAGGGATACAAGTGGGAAGGAAGCGTTCGAAGTCTAATAAAGGTACAGTTCCAGCATTTCCCTGATGTGAAAATGGGAAACTACGGAAAACCATCTTCCCGGCTACCCCACTGTCGGCGGCCCTTAATATGATTTTCCGTGGTTTCCCATTTTCACACCAGGCAAATGCTGGGGCTGTACCTTAATTAAGGCCACGGCCACTTCCTTCCCACTCCAAGCCCTTTCCTGTCCCATCGTCGCCATAAGACCTATTTGTGTCGGTGCGACGTAAAGCATCTAGCAAAAGAAATCCACAGTAGCTATTTTTCCTTCGAGCAATGTTCACGCATGGTTGCAACTACGGTTTTTGAAATCTGTCTCATTAATAACAATATGACTGAATACTTACAGCCTTTTCTTTCAGTATCCACCGTCCTTTCATTGACCTGAAAAGTTTATGAATAAGCATAGACAACTCGCATTGTCTATTGTCAGAAATTCATCGTAGACTGTCGCAATAACAGCACAGAAATGTTGCGCTCATTTTTCATTTACTTATTAACTATTTCCTTTCATTTTGTCAGCTTGGATCACTGAGTAATGCCATTAACGTCTTATAAATCACACACAACTACACAATACTTTATTCGCACATATGTGCTGGTGCGTATCTTCGAGGTCACTGTAAGGATCCTGTGTACATTTCACACAGAATACCCTAGACCGGTTTTCGAGTACAGCAAGTGGCCTGGCACGTGAGTCATCCTCTCCTACTTGCCAAGCCTTTAGGGGAAGTGCACAACAACATGTGTTGGCCTGCGATAAGAAACAGGTTCAACAAGCCCTAGACTCTGCTACTGTACTTCCACTACGCGTGGACAGAATGACGTAACCGGCATATCCTGCTACGGCCGTTCAAAACACATTAGGTCCTGAAATATTTGGCTCAGTTATGGGCAAACTAATAGGACAAGATAAAAAGTACATAGCATATATTGTGAGATGTCTTTTTCTTTGCCGACTAGCTTAATATCTGCACGTATACACCTAACACCCTGCATACGGATTTCCCCGTAAATTACTGTAAAGGCAGTGAGTAAGATTATATTAAATTGCATGTCTCTTAGCGCTATCCAAGATACAAAACAGGGAGGACACCATACGTTGTTTCCGATGTAAGAAAGGCTATTGGGGAAGTTTTGTTGATAATGACAGGCCACATTTCCTAGTGCCCATCACAATCGAGTTCGGGAGTTTCTACTATAACGGCTGGCTCACTTGTCAACTGCCATTCACAATAGAGATGGAGCGTTTTTATTTTGAAGACAGTCCCCTTTACCTAATGCCAGTCACAATCGAGCTGGAGAGATCTGATTATAATCGAGAAATCAAGCGCTATCTAACGTATCAACAATCGAGACACGAGAAAAAGTCATAGGACCAAAGTTGTAGATCTTTCCCAATCGAACGGCGATTGTGATATTATTCCGAAAGGAATGTCTGCGCCGTCATTGAAATTGCCTCTATATTTTGATATTTTCCGCGGCCAAAAGTTGTAGGCTCTACATTTGAACAGCTAAGAATTTTTCCTCAAAGAAAAGTGTGTCCATATTTCGGGATTAGCACTCGCATACATACGTAGCAATTAAAGAAGAAATTAATACAGTTAAGGAAGCTGAAAAATAATAGAAAATAGGATTATAACTGAGGACAGACGTGTAGGAAAAATATGTAAATACCAAGTGGATGCATTTGAAAATAAAATGCCCCTTAATAAATTGTGACTGTATGAGTTACGGATATAAGAAGGTGGTAAGAAGGGAGAAATTTAAGTGCAGGGATTCATAGATAAACAGATAAGATTACTTATGGTGTTATTACTGAACCCTAAGGAGGCAAGGTAGAGGCAAGACATTAAAGCGGAAAACATAAATAGAAGAGAAATACAGTAAAAATTATAGCAAATGCCAGAAAACAACTTACGGTTAAAAATAATAGGCTACACTCCGCGGTACTGTTTAAATATTAACAATCCCCCTTAGTGCTATTCGAGGACGATTGTAATCTTCAACGGTATTATGGCAATATCCCGCAGAATGGCCGATTGACGTCACTCTTGCTTTCTACCCAAGGAACAACCACGAGTTTACAGGAATGATGACGAAAATGGCAATACCGTACGTTACTTCCCCGCTGGCAAGCAATCGGAGACGTGGCCATGGTAACCTGTAGGTTCGTTGTTGTTCACTCAATGCAGAGCATAAGACCTGCACAAAGTAGTAATGTTCTCCGTCATTTGAAGAGTAAGGAAAATTATGTACATACCTAAAGTTGTTTATAATGAAGGGACGTTCTTCTAATGAAGGGACGTATAGTCCATGGATTTTATAGAAACTAAACAGTATAAGATAAAATGGAAGAAAAATGTTCTGGTTTACCTATAACCCCCCCCCGTCTATTCAGAGATATTTAAATCACATGCATATCAAAACCTTCTCCAGGATGAGTATACTCTAAATATGCAGTTTGGTCGAGATCTATCCGGCCGTTTCACCGTGATGGTGGAACAAACAGACAAACAGACACGAAAAATAAAAACCACAGATACAGACTTGAGATGACATAAAACGGATAACTATCTGAAAAACTGGCAAAACAAACGAAATTACAGACAACGGACCCCCATTAACTGTATTTATACAGATAAGCGTGGAAACATTTCACATTTACATTTACATAATTTACATTCATATAATGTAAATGTAAATAAAATTTTAATACTGCACCCGCTCTTGCAACGGTCAGTGCAAGATTATCCCGGTACCTCATTAATTCTTCTCAGGGTATCCTTTTTCCGCCCATAAAATCTGAGATTTTATATGTAATTATTTAACGTGGTTTCTGAAGAGAAATTGGCCGCTGGGGTACTCGTGATGGGAGTATCAATATCCACGAGAATGACGACCGATATCTAGAAATCATCTCGCATTTCGTTTGTAAGAACTTGTCGATTGCTTACATCTAGAAAACTTAACAACTAACTTAACTCTAAACGTTACCAGAACAGAAATCATAACTCAGTCACATACTAAAGAAAATATATAAGATTATTTATTAACAAAAATTAATGTTCGAGATATAGTGAAATCTGGGTAGTATTAATTCCGTGTTATCTCATCATTTGAAAGTAAGTTAGAGTCAGCGCTGGCTCATTTAAGATAAAATAGTGAAACTTAAAAAAATACTAACATTCTCTCATTTATAAGTTCAAATTCCAATAAATACACTTGTGAACCTACGTAGCCATGTTCCGAAAGTATTACATTCTTTTTTATAATATTTGCGATCATTGAGCATTCAAGGAATCAAATAAAATTTTCATATTGTAAATACTGCTCTGTTAATTATTAAAGTTATCCTCACAACATATGAGACATGTTTCCCAAGTATACACTTTCGCGTGTATCAAATTGTGGCAGTGTTCAACGACCTTCCATTCATAAGTTAAAGTCTTTCATAGGTTTGAACTCCGAGTGTTAGGTAATATCTTTCTAGTGTGAACAAGTAACGACTTACGAGCTAAAGCAATACCACCCTCGTGCCTACGATATCTGGCTCCTAACTAACCATTGTAATATTCTTCATTTTTATATACTGAGTTAAAATCATATTTATCTGAGTAGAAATAAAAAAAATCTAACTAACTCTTCGAATAGTTTCTAATCTACACACTCATCTATTAGTGGCTCAATGTACTCTTATAATCTGCACTGTTTCAATATTTCATTTATATACGTGCTACTGAACGTGTATGGATAGTATAGAATGCAGGTATTTCATATCAACCTGTAAGATCACCGCTCCACAAAATACTAGATATATAATCAATCGTGAGTCTATTGCATCATATATAAGAACACTCTCTCTTACGCAGTACCTGTTATTCACCCAAGTCAAACACAATATCACTGTCACGATACACAATTCTACATAATTCATGTTTACCTTACCTTGAAATGGTCATCTGCGCGGAATTCTCTTCTTGACGTATATTTTCAAACATGGCATAGAAATTCACCTTATATTACTAATAAATCATTAACACGTCAAATAGCAATTCTTACACTTCCCGTAGAACATAACTAAATCTCTTCACTTAAACCATTCATCAATATATAATCACATTTCAATACACTACCGTCGATACTTTAACATCCTATCGGCTTCCATTTAGCCGCATGCATATAGCCATAACTCCGAAACCATATGCTAAATATTCAAGAATTGCTTAGCAAAATACGCAGTCAATAACCTCTATTTTTAATAACAGTAATATGAATTCATATGCCCTCTTTCTCTGACGAAAGGAATACTTAATTTGTCAATGATCATCGTATTGCGCAGGTAATTCGTGACGTAAACTATACTCAGGTAAAACGAGATTAATCGAACCTTTACTAGTAACTTAGACTCATTGATTCTATCTCTACTCAAGTAACATACCTTTCTCTTATCGGATATTATTTCCACTGTCGATGTGCTAGTGCAGTATCTAGTATATGTCATATTGTCATTCTAATTCATCACTTCCATCTAATTTTAAAATCTTAAGTATTTCACACATTACTTATATTACACACGCGTTCTTAATTACTTCATAAATCACCAAACTCTCAGCACATGCCAAAATAGATTGAGGGTGCAGATTGCAAGAAACTACTCTACTATAGAAAAGTATTTTCTTAGCTCATCAGTTGCTACATCTGGTCTGGTGGTTGCTCCGTCCTTCACTTGCTGCTAGACCCTCAGATTGGAACTGGATCTCTGTCTGAACTGGACATTCACGGTCATCTGCTGGTTACATAGCTCGTCAGACCACTTCGTATCATCCGGTCTTTCGGCTGGCCGATGCTCATCCAACGTCATCATCTCCACTGGTTGGTCTGTCCAATAATCTCCGCCTGGTCATCTGATTCGACGGTACATTTCCCCAGTTCGGTCCATCTTGATGAATTAGCAGACAGTCATCATCACGTATCTGTTGACAATGAAAAGAATTCCCTGTGCGCAGTAATTAGTCATGATAATCTGCATTTTCTGTTATTTAAAATAATGGTTAAAGTTTTTCTTTCTGTAAAAAGTTTTCTCCGTAGATAATTATTATTATTTACTGCTACGGTAGTTATACTCTTCTCGTGTGAAGATATTAAATATTTCACAATGGTGAATTCCGATTCTTTCGATCGTTACGTTGCTACTTGATATTCCAAATCCGTCGTATATCACCAAAATTTATATATTTATATTTCTTTCTCGGCTCATCTACTGGCATACAGCGATGAATACTTTAATTATATGCTGTCGCGAATATATATAATTAATATTCTTCTTCAGTATGCAAATCTATTCTTGGAATATGTAGATCTGCTCGCATCTGCGTCTTGTCTACATGAAAGTAAATTTTTTTTTAAGAGTCTCGTTAAACAATTCACCCGCTGCTATATTTTTTTAAAACAATTCAAATGAGCCTCTACTGTTCTCCAGTGTCTTCGAAACCTATCCTTTCCGTGACGTACATAGCCTCCTATACGTTGCATTGATACGAAGTTCATTGCCTTAGTAGATCGCATGGGCCATACCTTCCTACGCCGCCATTTTGTTGTTGGTCTACGAGATGCGAACGGGCACAATACACAATATTGACTAGGCGAATTATCCACCTCTCTATTTACTGTGATTAAGTCAATACGGACCCAGTTCTGGCTATTATAGTCAAGATTATTAATAATGATTTCTGAAGGCCATTACACGCGCCGAACTTGATGCATTGTACAACGGTGTGACAGGAACGAGTATTGTAATTAATGGTTAAATATCATAAGTTTACCAACTTTCCTCAAGTTCTCAGGACAGATCTTTAGCAACAGTTTCTAACAGCGTGTTAACTTTGATGTTATTCCGATGTTCTCAGACGTCGAAGTAAAAGTTGAAATTACTTTTATTTGGTGAATACTCAAGGACAAAACAGAACGACCTCAGTTGCTGGAAGCGAGCTGGAAGCCAGCAGTCAATCACAACCCGCACCCTGCTCAGTTCACGAGTTCTAAGTGATTCTTGTTTCATGTGGAGAGGTTGCCAAATCATTTTTTTTCCACACTTTCTTCAGTCTTGACCCTTTCCTCGTGTCGAATGCAGTAGATGATTTAACAACTCCGGCTAGAGTAGACGTGGTAAATCCTATGAAATGAACTGGAATGAAATGTGGTGAGGCTTCCGGAGAGGCCTGGTGCAGGACTTTTTATTTGACGGCCTTAGGAGACCTGCGCCTCGTGATGAGGATGAAATGATGATGAAGACGGCACATACACCCATTGCCGGTAATAGATATCGGGCTGCTGCTGGAGAGTAGAGGTGTGAGGCGAGGTCATGTTTTGTCCCGAAGTATAGTGCTCGAATAATGCAGTCGCAATGTTTTCGATTCAAAATTGTCGATAATTCGAACTATACGCGCGTTTCCTTGATATTTCTGTATTACGCAATGCTCACTCTGCCGTAATTTGATTATTTTTTGGATAATGTGAAATACCCCACGAGATTAAGAGGTCCTAGGTGTGTGTGTGTGTGTGTGTGTTTAGTTACACTGTTCAAGATTCTTTCTTTTATTCTGCACTTAAGTATGTAATAATAATAATAATAATAATAATAATAATAATAATAATAATAATAATAATAATAATAATAATAATTTCATGTGGCTATTTCTAGTCGGGTGCAGTCCTTGTAAGGCAGACCCTCCGATGAGGGTGGGCGGCATCTGCCATGTGTAGGTAACTGCTTGTTATTGTGGTGGAGGATAGTGTTTGAGTTGCAGGGATGTTGGGGATAGCACAAACACCCAGTCCCCGACACAAGGGAATTAACCATTTACGGTTAAAGTCTCCGACCCGGCCGGGAATCGAACTCGGGGCTCTCTGAACCGAATAGCTCTGCGCTGACCATTCAGCCAAGGAGCCGGACAGTAAAATTGATAAGAGGTTCCGAAATCTCTTGCTATTTCACTTTCTTTAACGTTTTCCCACCTTGCAGATGGCTGCCGCCTTCTCAGCAGAAGTTCATGTTTTGTATTGCACTTGAGCGGTTTGACAAGAGACATTGTCAACACAGTTCAGTAACAAACAAACGCTGATGCCCGCGATTTACTGTGCACATTGTGATTTCCTACAGCACTGTATAAAAGAGCACAATTTAAAGGAAACGTTTTCTACGGTAACTTCGTCTGTGACCGTAGGTACACTCACTTTCTTTACTTCTTTTCTGCCGCTTTTCCCACATTTGTGGGGTCGTGGGTACGAACTGCGTCGCACATGTGGATTTGTTTTACGGCCGAATTTCCTTCCTGACGCCAACCCTCTATGGAGGGATGTAATCACTATTGCGTGTTTCTGTGGTGGTTAGTAGTGTGGTGTGTTGTCTGAATATGAAGAGGGGAGTATTGGGACATACAAAAATACCCAGTCCCCGAGCCAGAAGAATTAATCAGAGGCGATTAAAAGTAGGTAGTATAATACAGGGATTCGGCCGCCTCCTCCTCCTCCCGCGGGAAATTTGAATTTTGGCGCGAGATTTGAATTTGTAAACAAAGCCACGTGCTTTTTGACAGCTGTCATCGACAACAACGCATCGCTAACCTCACTGCTGCCATCTTGACGGGCCTAAACCTCAGTGGTACCAACTTAACCTAACTAGCGCGAGGTAAACAAAGCCACGTGTTTTTTGACAGCCACGTGCTTTTTGACAGACAACAACGCATCGCTAACCTCAGTACTGCCATCTTGACGGGCCTAAACCTCAGTAGTACCAACTTAACCTAACTAGCGCGAGGTAAACAAATCCACGTGTTTTTTGACAGCCACGTGCTTTTTGACAGACAACAACGTATCGCTAACCGCAGTACTGCCATCTTGACGGACCTAAACCTTAGTGGTACCAACTTAACCTCACTAGCGCGAGATAAACAAATCCACGTGTTTTTTGACAGCCACGTGCTTTTTGACAGCTGTCATCCGCCATCTTTAAACTACAGAGCACCGTGCTGCATTCCTTATCGCAGTAGCTGCAAATTCGTCACCTGTCATCGGCAGTGCTGCCATCTTGGCGGGCCTAAACCTTAGTGCTTCCAACTTAACCTCACTAGCGTGAGATAAACAAATCCACGTGCAGCTGTCATCTGCCATCTTTATTCCATAGAGCACAGTGCTGCCCTCTTTAGCTACTTACCTTTGAAATGTGGTGGCGGGTAATTTTTACGTCACAGCCGTCATCCGCCATCTTGCATCGCAAACCTCAGTGCTGCACTCTTTAGCTAGATACCTTTGAAATGTAGTGGCGGCATTTTGAAAAATTCTTTATGCTCTTGTTTGGAAACAAACCTATGCGCTTTTTTTGACAGCTATCATCCGCCATCTTTAATCCAGAGAGCACCGTGCTGCCCTCTTTAGCTACTTACATTTGAAATGTGGTACGTCACAGCTGTCATCCGCCATCTTGCATCGCAAACCTCAGTGCTGCACTCTTTAGCTAGATACCTTTGAAAATTAGTGGCGGCAATTTGAAAAATTCTTTATGCTCTTGTTTGGAAACAAACCTATGCGCTTTTTTGACAGCTATCATCCGCCATCTTTAATCCAGAGAGCACCGTGCTGCCCTCTATGTGGTGGTGGTAAATTCTACGCACTCTTGTTTGGAAACAAACCCATGTGCTTTTCTGACAGCTGTCAAACGCCATCTTTAATCCAGAGAGCACCGTGCTGCCCTCTTTGTGCCGGTGGCAAATTCCACGTGCTCTTGTTTGGAAACAAACTCACGTGCTTTTTTCTGGCAGCTGTCATCCGCCATCTTGCATCACAAACCTCAGTGCTGTACTCTTTAGCTAGATACCTTTGAAATGTGGTGGCGGCAAATTCCACGTGCTCTTGTTTGGAAACAAAGCCACGTGCTTTTTTGACAGCTGTCATCCGCCATCTTTAATCAATAGAGCACTGTGCTGCTAACATGCGGGTAATTTCATCACCTGTCATCCGCCATCTTTAATCTACAGAGCACCGTGCTGCTCTCTGTAGTAGCGGGCAATTTGAAAAGTTCTGTTAGCTGTCATCCGCCATCTTTAATCAAGAGAGCACCGTGCTGCCATTTTTAGCTAGATACCTTTGAAATGTGGTGGCGGCAAATTGAAAAATTCCACGTGCTCTTGTTTAGTAAACAAACTCACGCGCTTTTTGTCAACTGTCATCCGCCATCTTACATCGCAAACCTCAGTGCTACACTCTTTAGGCACATACCTTTGAAATATGGTGGCGGATAATTTAAAAAGAAAAATTCTACAGCAGCCATCTCTCGACGCTAATTGCACAAGATGGTGGCTATACATGACTCCTTAAAGGTGCTTATGCAAGATGGTCGCTATATATAGGTTCTTATGAGACGCCCTTGGGATGCTTGCGCAACATGGCGGTTATACAAGGCTCCTTATGAGACACCCTAGGGATGCTTGCGCAAGATGGTGGTTGCTCTTATGAGGCGGCTTAAGGGTCCTTGCACAAGATGGCTAGAGACGTCCCTAAGGATGCTTGTGCAAGATGACGGACGAAAGATGGCGGCTATACATAGCTCCTTATGAGACAGCCTACGGGGTGCTCGCACAAGATGGCGGCTACTCTTATGAAGAAAGCTAGCTTAGAGGCTACTGCGCAAGATAACGGTTGCTGTTATGCATGCGGTGGAGAGCAAATTGAAATTCTATGTGCTTAATCAACAGAGCACCCTGCTGCCCTCTTTAGCTGAAATGTGGTGGTGGATAATTTGAAAAATTCTTTTGACAGGTGTCATCTTTAAACAATAGCGACTATACATAGGCTGTTAAGACCTTATCATTCTCCTCCTCCTCGTCCTCCTCCGCCTCTTATGTCAAGGCATAGCTTTATATCGAACAAGTTTAAACCAGCATCGCGAAGGCAAGCGTGTGCAGCGATAACATTATTGTACATGTTTAGACTTGCGAAACATAAGAAGAGTAGAATCAAACGCTGTACTCGATACAACATGTGATCAGAACATTGATTGATGTGTTCAGAACACAAAATAAGTGATCAAGACTAGAATCGAACACTGTACTCGATACAACATGTCAGGGGATACCCTTGTTCTAAGAAGATCAGATTGAAACATAACAAGACTAGAATTGAACACTGTACTCGATGTCGTTAACTTCAACATGTGATTAAAACATTGTTTGGTGTGTTCAGAACACTACATAAGTAGAATCGAACGTTGTACTTAATACAACATGTTAGGGGATACCTTTGTTCTAAGAAGATCAGATTGAAACATAACAAGACTAGAATTGAACACTGTACTCAATACAACACGTCAGGGGGATAACTTTGTTCTAAGAAGATCAAATTGAAACATAACAAGACTAGAATCGAACACTGCACTCGATGTCGTTAACCTTAACATGTGATTCAGAACATTGATTGATGTGTTCAGATCACTAAACAACTAGAATCGAACACTTTTCTCGATGTTGTTAACTTCAACATGTGACTAGAACATTGTCTGATGTGTTCAGATCACTAACCAACTAGAATTGAACACTGTACTCAATACAACACGTCAGGGGATAACTTTGTTCTGAAAAGATCAAATTGAAACATGATAAGACTAGAATCGAACACTGCACTCGATACAACATGTGATCACAACACTGATTGATGTGTTCAGATCACTAAACAAGTAGAACCGAACACTGTACTCGATACAACATGTCAGGGGATACCTTTGTTCTAAGAAGATCAGATTGAAACATAACAAGCTTAGAATCGAACACTACACTCGATGTCGTTAACCTTAACATGTGATCCGATACAACATGTTAGGGGATACCTTTGTCCTGAGAACATTAGATTGAAACATAGCAAGACTAGAATCGAACACTGTACTCGATACAACATGTGATTAGAACATTGTTTGATGTGTTCAGAGCAAAAGTACAACTTCAATGATTTACCTAGTGTAAAAATCAAAAACACACACTGTGCACATATCGCATAGCTATCTCGCCTATCACTTGCCTAGTACGAAAATCAAAAACACACTGTGCACATATCGCATAGCTAACTCGGCAACACTTCAAATGATTTGCTTAGTGCGAAAATAAAAATTCTATACCGCGTAGCTAACTCGTTCACCGCACTGCTAAGACGCTTAGTAATTACAAATACACTGATATATGTCATACGAAAATCAAGAAAGCACACTGCGTAGCCAACTCGCTCGGCCACTCGCTTAGTAATTGCAACACGACTAGAACACTGATACACGTTACTCCTTTTTTCTCGAAACACACACACACACACACACACACACACACACACACACACACGGATAAGAATGTTGCGAGATACTACATACATTTTTTTAAAAAAATAGCGGCTGAAAAATCATAAATTATATGTACACATGTTGTCTCCTCCAAGTTGTAAGACGAAATAGACGCAGTACTGCGAGTTTCCGCTATAGCTGGCGAACGGAAGTAGCATGCTATCTCAGCAAAAAAAAAACGCGTGAGCGTGCATACACGCAAGTCAGACACAATGATGGATACCGCGATTCAAATCCTGGCAACTTATGCCGCCAGGATGGGCATCCGTCTAGATCATGTAATTACACGTTATGACGATCGCGCAGGTCCCTCGCCTAGCATTTGCTATTTTTTACGGCTTCCGACAGTAGGAGTTCGAACCCGCTATCTCCCGAAGTAGCGAGAATGATTGCGGGTACAAGAGTGTTGAGGGTGATTCATTTGTCGGATGGAGGTGATAAGCCTTGTGCAGGCTTCTTCGGTAGGAGTAGGCTATGTGCCGGTACCGGGACATCTAGTTATAAAACCTGCTACAACAGATTTGTCGCGTATACTGCGATTTAAAATCCTGGTCCTTTAACGTCAGGAAGGGTAACCGGTCGTAAAACTATGGTGTATGATGTAAGAGGCTAGATACTAATAGTTTATGCGTCAAGAAGGGCATCTAGCTATTAAACAATAGTTTGTGGTGTGGGACACAATTTAAAATCTTGTTTCTCTCATCAAAAATAACACTCGGTTGTAAAATTAATTCTTGCGATTTAAAATTTTAGTTCTTGTGTTAAGAATGGTATCTAGCAGTAAAACAGATTCTCGCGGGTTAAAATCTTAGTCCTCGCGTCAAGGAGAGTAAATAGCCGTAAAACTATGGTCTATGATGTAAGAGGCTAGATACTGTAATTTAAGATCTTTTTTCTTGCATCTCGAAAGGTAACTAGTTTTAAAACAATTCTTGCGATTTAAAATCTTGTTCCTGCACCAAGAAGAGCATCTAGCTGTAAAACCCTGATTCTCGTGTTAGAAAGGGCAACTAGTTGTAAAACAGATTCTTAATCCCAGTTCTTTGACGTCAGGAAGGGCATCCGGTCGAAAATAGTGTATGATGTAAGAGGCTAGATACTGCTAGTTTTGTGTCAGGAAGGGCAACCAGTCGTAAAACAGATTCTTGAGATTTAAAATCTCGCGTCAGGAAGGGCAACCGGCCGTACCGTAAAAGTATGGTGTATGATGTAAGAGGCGGGGTGTGCAAAAAGCCAGCATTAAGTAAGGGCTGTTGATAGGGGCGTTAAACCTTGTGCAGACTCCCTCGAAAATGATTGTGAGTACAAGACGTTGATGGTGATTCAACTGTCGGATGGAGGCAATAATCTGTGTGCAGGCTTCTTCAGTAGGAGTAGGCTATGTGCTGGTACCGGGACATCTAATTATAAAACATGCTACAACAGATTTGTCGCGTGTACTGCGATTTAAAATCCTAGTCCTTTAACGTCAGGAAGGGTAACCGGTCGTAAAACTATGGTGTATGATGTAAGAGGCTAGATACTAATGGTTTATGCGTCAAGAAGGGCATCTAGCTATTAAACAATAGTTTGTGGTGTGGGACACAATTTAAAATCTTGTTTCTCGCATCAAAAGTAACACCCGGCTGTAAAATTAATTCTTGCGATTTAAAATCTTAGTTCACGCGTTAAAAAGTGTATCTAGCAGTAAAACAGATTCTCGCGAGTTAAAATCTTAGTCCTCGCGTCAAGGAGAGTAAATAGCCATAAAACTATGGTGTATGATGTAAGAGGCTAGATACTGTAATTTAAAATCTTATTTCTTGCATCTCGAAGGGTAACTAGTTTTAAAACAAATTCTTGCGATTTAAAATCTTAGTTCCTGCACCAAGAAGAGCATCTAGCTGTAAAACCCCGATTCTCGTGTTAGAAAGGACAACTAGTTGTAAAACAGATTCTTAATCTCAGTTCTCTGACGCCAGGAAGGGCAACCGGTCGAAAACAATAGTGTATGATGTAAGAGGCTAGATACTGCTAGTTTTGTGTCAGGAAGGGCAACCAATCGTAAAGCAGATTCTTGTGATTTAAAATCTCGCGTCAGGAAGGGCAACCGGCCGTACCGTAAAACAATAGTGTGTGATGTAAGAGGCTAGATACTGCTTTTTAAAATCTAAGAAGAGCATCTAGCTGTAAAACCCCGATTCTCGTGTTAAAAAGAGCATCTAGTTGTAAAACAGATTCTTAATCCCAGTTCTTTCACGTCAGGAAGGGCAACCAACGGTACAACAATTGTGTATGATGTAAGAGGCCAGATACTGCTATTTAAAATCCTAGAAGGGCATCCAGTTGTAACACAGATTCTTGTGATTTAAAATCTCGCGTCAGGAAGGGCAACCGGCCGAACCGTAAAACAATAGCGTATGATGTAAGAGGCCAAATACTACTTTTTAAAATCCTAGAAGGGCATCCAGTTGTAACACAGATTCTTGTGATTTTTAAATCTCGCGTCAGGAAGGGCAACCGGCCGTAAAACAGATTCTTGCTATTTAAAATCTCATGTTAGGAAGGGGCACTCGGCTCTAAAACATATTTTTAATCCCGGCCCTGTTACGTTAGGAACCACATCTAGCAGTAAAAACAGGGGCTCCAAACATTTACAGTGTTAAGCTTTAGGAACAGGCTATGAGTTACATTTTTTGTTCTACCGCATAGAACACTATCTTCGGAGTTGTATCGGCGCAGTCAGTCAGAGCGAGGTGCCGAATGCATGCGTTGACTGAAATTGTACTCTCATCTTCCGGCTGTAGTAACCTTGAACGAGGACACTGCGTGCTGATAAGCCACTTGTAATTCACGGAACGTTTTCTTCACCGTGTAGCATTTAGCTGGTGTAAGTTCCTAACATAAAATATTATGATTGTACGGAGAGGTTAAAACCCAGTACCAGCACATAGTTCACTCCTATCGAAAGAGCCTGCACGGCGCCGGCATATAGGCTACTCCTGTTGAAGGAGCCTGTACAAGGTTTAACACCCCCCAGCAACAGCCCTTACTTAATGCTGGCTTTTTGCACACCGTCGAAACTGCCTAAGAATGTAATATACTACCGTAGGGAGAGGGTAAAACCCGGTGCCGGCACATAGCCTACTCCTAACGAAGAAGCCTGCACAAGGCTTAACGCCTCCATCCGACAGATGAATCACCATCAACATCTTATACTCACGATCATTTTCGAAGGAGTCTGCACAAGGTTTAACGTCCCCATCAACAGCCCTTACTTAATGCTGGCTTTTTGCACGCCCTCGAAACTACCTAAGAATGTAATATACAACAGTAGGGAGAGGGTAAAACCCAGTGCCGGCACATAGACTACTCCTACCGATGAAGCCTGCACACAGCTTATCCCCTCCATCCGACAGATGAATCGCCATCAACATGTTGTACTCACAATCATTTTCGAAGGAGTCTGCACAATGTTTAACGTCCCCATCAACAGCCCTTACTTAATACTGGCTTTTTGCATGCCCTCGAAACTACCTAAGATTATAATATACAACAGTAGGGAGAGGGTAAACCCCAGTGCCGGCACATAGCCTACTCCTGCTGAAAGAGCCTGCATAAGGCTTATCGCCTCCATCCGGCAGATGAATCACCCTCAACATCTTGTACTCACAATCAGTTTCGGGGAAGCCTGCACAAGGTTTCACGCCCCCCATCAAGAGCCCTTACTTAATGCTGGCTTTTTGCACGCCCTCGAAACTACCTAAGAATGTAATATACAATAGTAGGGAGAGGGTAAAACTCGGTGCCGGCACATAGCCTACTCCTACCGATAAAGCCTGCACACAGCTTATCACCGCTATCCGACAGATGAATCACCATCATCATCTTATAATCACAATCATTTTCGAAGGAGCCTGTACAAGGTTTAACGTCCCCATCAACAGCCCTTACTTAATGCTAGTTTTTTGCACGCCCTCGAAACTACCTAAGAATGTAATATACAACAGTAGGGAGAGGGTAAAACCCAGTGCCGGCACATAGCCTTCTCCTACCGATGAAGCCTGCAAACAGCTTATCGCCTCCATCCGACAGATGAATCGCCATCAACATCTTGTACTCACAATCATTCTCGAAGGAGTCTGCACAAGGTTTAACGTCCCCATCAACAGCCCTTACTTAATGCTGGCTTTTTGCACGCACTCGAAACTACCTAAGAATGTAATATACAAAAGTAGGGAGGGGGTAAAACTCGGTGCCGGCACATAGCCTACTCCTACCGATAAAGCCTGCACACAGCTTATCACCTCCATCCGACAGATGAATCACCATCAACATCTTATACTCACAATCATTTTCGAAGGAGCCTGTACAAGGTTTAACGTCCCCATCAACAGCCCTTACTTAATGCTAGCTTTTTGCACGCCCTCGAAACTACCTAAGAATGTAATATACAACAGTAGGGAGAGGGTAAAACCCAGTGCCGGCACTTGGCCTACTCCTACCGATGAAGCCTGCACACAGCTTATCGCCTCCATCCGACAGATGAATCGCCATCAACATCGTGTACTCACAATCATTTTCGAAGGAGTCTGCACAAGGTTTAACGTCCCCATCAACAGCCCTTACTTAATGCTGGCTTTTTGCACACCCTCGAAACTACCTGAGAATGTAATATGTAACAGTAGGATCGCCCCCATCCGACAGATGAATCACCCTCAACACTCTTGTACCCGCAATCATTCTCGCTACTTCGGGAGATAGCGGGTTCGAACTCCTACTGTCGGAAGCCGTAAAAAATAGCAAATGCTAGGCGAGGGACCTGCGCGACCGTCATAACGTGTAATGACATGATCTAGCCGGATGCCCTTCCAGACGGCATAAGTTGCCAGGATTTGAATCGCGGTATCCATCATTGTGTCTGACTTGCGTGTATGCAAGCTCACGCGTATTTTTTTGCTGAGATATAATGCTACTTCCGTTCGCCAGCTATAGCGGAAACTCGCAGTACTGCGTCTATTTCGTCTTACAACTTGGAGGAGATAACATGTATACATATAATTTATGATTTTTCACCCCCCTATTTTTTAAAAAACATGTATGTAGTATCTCGCAACATTCTTATCCGTGTGTATGTGTGTGTTTCGAGAAAAAAAGGAGTAACGTGTATCAGTGTTCTAGTCGTGTTGCAATTACTAAGCGAGTGACCGAGCGAGTTGGCTACGCAGTGTGCTTTCTTGATTTTCGTATGACATATATCAGTGTATTTGCAATTACTAAGCGTCTTAGCAGTGCGGTGAACGAGTTAGCTACGCGGTATAGAATTTTTATTTTCGCACTAAGCAAATCATTTGAAGTGTTGCCGAGTGAGCTATGCGATATGTGCACAGTGTGTTTTTGATTTTCGTACTAGGCAAGTGATAGGCGAGATAGCTATGCGATATGTGCACAGTGTGTGTTTTTGATTTTTACACTAGGTAAATCATTGAAGTTGTACTTTTGCTCTGAACACATCAAACAATGTTCTAATCACATGTTGTATCGAGTACAGTGTTCGATTCTAGTCTTGTTATGTTTCAATCTAATGTTCTCAGAACAAAGGTATCCCCTAATTTGTTGTGTCGGATCACATGTTAAGGTTAACGACATCGAGTGTAGTGTTCGATTCTAGTCTTGTTATGTTTCAATCTGATCTTCTTAGAACAAAGGTATCCCCTGACATGTTGTATCGAGTACAGTGTTCGGTTCTACTTGTTTAGTGATCTGAACACATCAATCAGTGTTCTGATCACATGTTGTATCGAGTGCAGTGTTCGATTTTAGTCTTGTTATGTTTCAATTTGATCTTCTTAGAACAAAGTTACCCCTGACGTGTTGTATTGAGTACAGTGTTCAATTCTAGTTGTTTAGTGATCTGAACATATCAGACAATGTTCTAGTCACATGTTGAAGTTAACAACATCGAGAACAGTGTTCGATTCTAGTTGTTTAGTGATCTGAACACATCAATCAATGTTCTGAATCACATGTTAAGGTTAACGACATCGAGTGCAGTGTTCGATTCTAGTCTTGTTATGTTTCAATTTGATCTTCTTAGAACAAAGTTATCCCCCTGACGTGTTGTATTGAGTACAGTGTTCAATTCTAGTCTTGTTATGTTTCAATCTGATCTTCTTAGAACAAAGGTATCCCCTAACATGTTGTATTAAGTACAACGTTCGATTCTACTTATGTAGTGTTCTGAACACACCAAACAATGTTTTAATCACATGTTGAGGTTAACGACATCGAGTACAGTGTTCGATTCTAGTCTTGTTATGTTTCAATCTGATCTTCTTAGAACAAGGGTATCCCCTGACATGTTGTATCGAGTACAGTGTTCGATTCTAGTCTTGATCACTTATTTTGTGTTCTGAACACATCAATCAATGTTCTGATCACATGTTGTATCGAGTACAGCGTTTGATTCTACTCTTCTTATGTTTCGCAAGTCTAAACATGTATAATAATGTTATCGCTGCACACGCTTGCCTTCGCGATGCAGGTTTAAACTTGTTCGATATAAAGCTATGCCTTGACATAAGAGGCGGAGGAGGACGAGGAGGAGGAGAATGATAAGGTATTAACAGCCTATGTATAGCCGCCATTGTTTAAAGATGACACCTGTCAAAAGAATTTTTCATATTATCCACCGCCACATTTCAGCTAAAGAGGGCAGCAGGGTGCTCTGTTGATTAAACACATAGAATTTCAATTTGCTCTCCACCGCATGCATAACAGCAACCGTTATCTTGCGCAGTAGCCTCTAAGCTAGCTTTCTTCATAAGAGTAGCCGCCATCTTGTGCGAGCACCCCGTAGGCTGTCTCATAAGGAGCTATGTATAGACGCCATCTTTCGTCCGTCATCTTGCGCAAGCATCCTTAGGGGCGTCTCTAGCCAACTTGTGCAAGGACCCTTAAGCCGCCTCATAAGAGCAACCACCATCTTGCGCAAGCATCCCTAGGGTGTCTCATAAGGAGCCTTGTATAACCGCCATGTTGCGCAAGCATCCCAAGGGCGTCTCATAAGAACCTATGTATAGCGACCATCTTGCATAAGCACCTTTAAGGAGTCATGTATAGCCACCATCTTGTGCAATTAGCGTCGAGAGATGGCTGCTGTAGAATTTTTCTTTTTAAATTATCCGCCACCATATTTCAAAGGTATGTACCTAAAGAGTGTAGCACTGAGGTTTGCGATGTAAGATGGCGGATGACAGCTGACAAAAAGCGCGTGAGTTTGTTTACTAAACAAGAGCACGTGGAATTTTTCAATTTGCCGCCACCACATTTCAAAGGTATCTAGCTAAAAATGGCAGCACGGTGCTCTCTTGATTAAAGATGGCGGATGACAGCTAACAGAACTTTTCAAATTGCCCGCTACTACAGAGAGCAGCACGGTGCTCTGTAGATTAAAGATGGCGGATGACAGGTGGTGAAATTACCCGCATGTTAGCAGCACAGTGCTCTATTGATTAAAGATGGCGGATGACAGCTGTCAAAAAAGCACGTGGCTTTGTTTCCAAACAAGAGCACGTGGAATTTGCCGCCACCACATTTCAAAGGTATCTAGCTAAAGAGTACAGCACTGAGGTTTGTGATGCAAGATGGCGGATGACAGCTGCCAGAAAAAAGCACGTGAGTTTGTTTCCAAACAAGAGCACGTGGAATTTGCCACCGGCACAAAGAGGGCAGCACGGTGCTCTCTGGATTAAAGATGGCGTTTGACAGCTGTCAGAAAAGCACATGGGTTTGTTTCCAAACAAGAGTGCGTAGAATTTACCACCACCACATAGAGGGCAGCACGGTGCTCTCTGGATTAAAGATGGCGGATGATAGCTGTCAAAAAAGCGCATAGGTTTGTTTCCAAACAAGAGCATAAAGAATTTTTCAAATTGCCGCCACTAATTTTCAAAGGTATCTAGCTAAAGAGTGCAGCACTGAGGTTTGCGATGCAAGATGGCGGATGACAGCTGTGACGTACCACATTTCAAAGGTTAATAGCTAAGGAGGGCAGCACGGTGCTCTCTGGATTAAATATGGCGGATGATAGCTGTCAAAAAAGCGCATATGTTTGTTTCCAAACAAGAGCATAAAGAATTTTTCAAATTGCCGCCACTACATTTCAAAGGTATCTAGCTAAAGAGTGCAGCACTGAGGTTTGCGATGCAAGATGGCGGATGACGGCTGTGACGTAAAAATTACCCGCCACCACATTTCAAAGGTAAGTAGCTAAAGAGGGCAGCACTGTGCTCTATGGAATAAAGATGGCGGATGACAGCTGCACGTGGATTTGTTTATCTCACGCTAGTGAGGTTAAGTTGGAAGCACTAAGGTTTAGGCCCGCCAAGATGGCAGCACTGCCGATGACAGGTGACGAATTTGCAGCTACTGCGATAAAGAATGCAGCCCGGTTCTCTGTAGTTTAAAGATGGCGGATGGCAACTGTCAAAAAGCACGTGGCTGTCAAAAAACACCTGGATTTGTTTGTCTCGCGCTAGTGAGGTTAAGTTGGTACCACTAAGGTTTAGGTCCGTCAAGATGGCAGTACTGCGGTTAGCGATACGTTGTTGTCTGTCAAAAAGCACGTGGCTGTCAAAAAACACGTGGATTTGTTTACCTCGCGCTAGTTAGGTTAAGTTGGTACTACTGAGGTTTAGGCCCGTCAAGATGGCAGTACTGAGGTTAGCGATGCGTTGTTGTCTGTCAAAAAGCACGTGGCTGTCAAAAAACCCGTGGCTTTGTTTACTTCGCGCTAGTTAGGTTAAGTTGGTACCACTGAGGTTTAGGCCCGTCAAGATGGCAGCAGTGAGGTTAGCGATGCGTTGTTGTCGATGACAGCTGTCAAAAAGCACGTGGCTTTGTTTACAAATTCAAATCTCGCGCCAAAATTCAAATTTCCCGCGGGAGGAGGAGGAGGCGGCCGAATCCCTGTATTATACTACCTACTTTTAATCGCCTCTGATTAATTCTTCTGGCTCGGGGACTGGGTATTTTTGTATGTCCCAATACTCCCCTCTTCATATTCAGACAACACACCACACTACTAACCACCACAGAAACACGCAATAGTGATTACATCCCTCCATAGAGGGCTGGCGTCAGGAAGGAAATTCGGCCGTAAAACAAATCCACATGTGCGACGCAGTTCGTACCCACGACCCCACAAATGTGGGAAAAGCGGCAGAGAAGAAGTAAAGAAAGTGAGTGTACCTACGGTCACAGACGAAGTTACCGTAGAAAACGTTTCCTTTAAATTGTGCTCTTTTATACAGTGCTGTAGGAAATCACAATGTGCACAGTAAATCGCGGGCTTCAGCGTTTGTTTGTTACTGAACTGTGTCGACAATGTCTCTTGTCAAACCGCTCAAGTGCAATACAAAACATGAACTTCTGCTGAGAAGGCGGCAGCCATCTGCAAGGTGGGAAAACGTTAAAGAAAGTGAAATAGCAAGAGATTTCGGAACCTCTTATCAATTTTACTGTCCGGCTCCTTGGCTGAATGGTCAGCGCAGAGCTATTCGGTTCAGAGAGCCCCGAGTTCGATTCCCGGCCGGGTCGGAGATTTTAACCGTAAATGATTAATTCCCTTGTGTCGGGGACTGGGTGTTTGTGCTATCCCCAACATCCCTGCAACTCAAACACTATCCTCCACAACAATAACAAGCAGTTACCTACACATGGCAGATGCCGCCCACCCTCATCGGAGGGTCTGCCTTACAAGGGCTGCACCCGTCTAGAAATAGCCACATGAAATTATTATTATTATTATTATTATTATTATTATTATTATTATTATTATTATTATTATATACTTAAGTGCAGAATAAGAGAAAGAATCTTGAACAGTGTAACTAAACACACACACACACACCTAGGACCTAGGAAAGGTTTTCATTCCCCTCCCTGAAGGGGTGGGGCGGGCCAACTAGAAGATGACGCCTTCTCTCTGGCCAGGCACACACACTATCTCTTTAACGTAGTGACATTTTCCATGGAGTGAGACAAGTTGAGTAGGTGGCATAACGCGACAACTTAGCAACCGCTTGGTTCTGAGTAGCTTGTCGAGATCAAAACGCTTTCCATTTGACACATGTTGAAACTCGGAATCTTGAAGGCCCTGGGTTGAATTCTTGGCCGGTCCAAGGATTTTAATTTTGGACTGAGTGCTGGAATGGTATTCAGTCGGCTTCTTGAGACTAATTGAGAAGCTATTGATATGAGAGGCAACGGACTCTATTAAAAAATTCAGGTAACGGCGGATGATACCGTCACGCTGACCACGTGGCACTCCACTGTCTGAAAACCAACTGGCTGTGCAACAATCGTATTGGCAAACTAAGGACGGGCTGAGTGAGCCGCGGGAGGGGGTTGTCAAATCTCTCTCTCTCTCTCTCTCTCACACACACACACACACACATACACACCCAGGAGAGTAAATCAAACCATGTGAGCACTTATTTCGGATCGAGGAACACAAAATAGGTCATGCGAGATTGATTTCGTAGTATACATTTTGGTTACTAACCACTGCTACACAATATATTCCAGAGAGCTATAATAACATTGTGTTCTTTCATTATCTACCCTATATATATATAGCAGAATATTTGTCTGTCTGTGTGTCTGTTCCTTATACAAATCCATACCGTTCCACCAATCAGAACCAAATGTTGTATACTTACCTTTTAGGAGCCTGCGGGTAACCCATCGACAATAAATTTTTACATCCCTCTCCACTCCCTAGATTTAGGCCCTTTGGCATATTAACATAGGTAAATATAGGCGAAATATTCAATTTGTCGTACAAGGACAAGACAAAACTCATTTTATGCATCACGACGCGTAGAACAAAACTCGGTACGGGTTCCGAAAATCATGTTTTAAGGGCCTAAAACCAACCGTTTAGGAGATATCGCCATCACACTGCCCCGCTTTAGGAATTGGATGAAGAAATGGCCAGCAGTAACCATGGCAACGTCAGCTCAAGGATTCTGCAGTAGAATACAGGCCTGGTGTTCGAAGTAGGCACGTGCGTAAATGTAGGCTAGACCAAGGAGAGATTCTGTTACACATATGGCTGTCTGGGAAAAAGCACTGTGGGGGTAGGCCACCCCTACGGGTTGTGGTCGGGAAAGGGTGGCATATATTGAACCCGAGTGACATAGGTCCATAGTCAGTCATGATTTGATTGATAAAATAATATATGGTACATTTATTCAAATACAGACAACTTATTCCGTGCAAGCTGTGTTGAAATAATAAGTTGGGTACGCGACAGACTGGAACCGTGAGGCTTAGCCTGGCACAACAGAATTTAGCTGCTTCACAGCAGGGGAGTCCATTAGTTGGCGACCAGGAAAAATACAAGTCCACAAATAAGTCTTGGTCAGAAAGAGAAGGGGTAGTTTGAGACAATGGAAGCTTGCCACACGTGCAGTGCGCTGGGATATTTTGGGCGAACGGAAACTTCCGCGACGTCATGAATTCCAGGAAAGGTTGAATGGAAAAGTACAGCGGTTTCAACGACATTCGCTAGCCTAGGTTATTGCAAGTGGAAACTTAAATCACGTGACCACTTGCAGGCCAATCACAAAAAGTTGATGGAAGACTCAGGGATATCATCTGGAGAGACAAGGGATGAGACACCAATCTAACTTCGAAAGTAATCAGTAATAAATTATTGTGAGTACACGGATCAATGTAATGAACTTATTAGATGTCACGCATGGAAAAATATTCGATAATTATTGGCAAATTAAATAAATTGAAGGCTGGATTTCTTGGAAACCAGACAGCTTGAATTTCATTGGCTGAACGAGAACCACGTTGTAAGGGACGCTTCCAAAGGCGCGAAATGTGAGGAGCTAAATCCACCCGTATCTCCTAAATCTATGATCGTCAGGAGTTCATATTTAATCCAGCAAACATGCTGGCGGAGTGGATTAATTTGATATAAATTTTAACGCCAATTAGGAATGCAAGTGCCGATATTAAAAACCCAACCCCTCCATCATGGATATGACGTCAGTTAATGCGCTAGGGAAAGCTTCGTCAATATATACGAGCGCATGGAACACTCATCACCCAGTCTTACCAGTCGTAGCAGTCTTGGCAGTTGTGCTAGTCTTACTTGTCTTGAAAATAAACTTCGGAGCGGAAATACCGTCCGCGGTTGACTTGAAATTGTACTTCGAAGCTGAACGACCGTCCGCAGCTGAATTCAAACTTGTCGTGCTTACTGATATTCAACATGTATTGGTGCGAGCATCCGCCGGTACTTATAAAATTTGACCGCGCTCGAAAACCGTGAACTGAAAATAGTTAACTTTGGACAGTGTGTGCCAGTTACAAATATCGTAGTAAAGTTTATTAATTGAATTGCAAGAGTGACTAATATAAAATTCAACTGCACAGCATTAAGTGCAAGAATAGAATACTGTGTGACAAACAGTACCTGGGAAATAATAGCCTGTACTTAGGAGGATCGAACCGCTATCATGAACACTTCAAGAGGGAAACCTGCGTCGGGCGTATCGCGTCGGACAACATAACTCTTGCCGGGCGAATAATTCGACACCTCGTCGTACGTGTCCAGGTCCTTTGTGCGGTAATTGGACGAAGCTTAAAACAGTGTAATATAATAAATCTTGGGTCTAGGGTATTAATTTGTTTTGTAAAAGTCAACTTTTCAGTGTTAACATTGTCAATGGTGAAGTAGTGTGATAGTTAAAGTATTAGTGTAAAAATAGTAATGTGCCAGGAAGTCACTTGTGGAATTCTGCCATCAAGATTGGGCGAGTAGCACGGAAGATAGGGGCCGAAAGGAGCCTCTCATCTGCTAAGCTGCAATGGATTACCAATAACTAAGATGAGTACCAAAATGTAAATAGTATTTGGGAAATGTTAGCGTGATTGGGAAAATGGGAATAATTTGGTTAGACTTGGTTACCTTCTGTAACAAGATGGGTCGCTTAACGATCCCATCCTAAATTTGTAGCACGGACAGGATTAAGTAATAACAACGTAAATAATCGGGTCTTTTTAGGTATTCAGTTTGTTGTAGATGTAAATTTTGTAGATATAGGGTAGTACGTTAAGTCATGCATGCAGTCATATTTTCTTTGTAATCATGAATATTTTTACATTTGAATTTGTTATCATAGTCTAATAGACCCGATCTGTGCTTTTCTGTTAGTCATTTTGACGAGTTATGTAATGACGTTGAAGGAAAGTCCAGCCGTGTCATGCCAGCTGTGTTTTGTTGTTGATCAGTGTGTTCAGAATTTCAAAGTGAAGTTGTTAAATTTGTGAGAAGCGATATTAATAATAATAGTAATTCAAGAGATATTGGAATTTTTAGTGAGCAGTGCGTAATAATAAAATTCAAGTGATAAGATGTTGAGTTTATCGGGAATCATTTATTGACGGGATGTCGTTTTTAATTCGGAATTAAAGTGTGTGATAATTTAACTTGATCAATTAAAAATATTGAAAAGTAATATCGGTGCTAATAATCCGTACATGTTAATGAACGTGTGGTTTAAATTACGGTCCAATATTTTTTTACGAATAAATGTCGTGTCTTAAGTTTGCAATTCAGTAGCCGGAACACGTAGGACTAATATTACGAAACCATGATTGTCAAATTTGGGTAAATATAATTTCAAAATGTTACTATTATTTGTGGAGAACGAACTAAGGCGTAGATCAAAATGAGATAGAAAAATGTTAAAGAATCTGCAGTCAGATAATAAAAGGTCGTACGATGTCGGAAGTGGAATAAATAAGTCAGGTGATAATTCTGTGAGAAATAAATGAATCAAGGAATCTTGATATAGAAAGGGATATAAATTCCGTACGAGAGACACTTAGGATATTGAAATGAGTGTAAAATGTACGGGCAGTGTCACAGAGAAATACTGAGTTACGTAGCGGGTAGCATTCGAACCCGTGACAGCATGTACGAAATAAATAGTCTGCACCGCTATTCGTCAAGATACTACGGATCTAAGGATAATGAGAGTTCCGATTCCACATAAATGATCGTATATTGTAATGATGAGTGATGACAATCATGATGGCGTGATGATAATAAGAAATATTGCAGATAAAGAATTGGACCGCCTTAATTAAATGAGCGTTGATAAAGATGTTAAACGGGAAGCTAAATGATAATATGCAACCGATAATAATAGTAACAATGTTAGGACGATGATAAATCATCGCGGTAAGATTAATAATAATTATCAGAATGATAATAGTAATGATGACGTTGGATGATCAGTAAAATAATTGTAATCGCAACCGATATCCTAATGCATTTTTGGCGGAAGTGACCAGTTCATTAATAATAATAATAATAATCTTGAGTGACATTAATAATAATAATATCTTGAAGGACATTAATAATAATAATAATAATAATAATAATATCTTGAGTCACCTATTCATTAATAATAATAATAATAATAATAATAATAATAATAATAATAACCACAAGAGGGATATAACAGTAATAACCATTTGTGTTTGCGTCCCGCATAATAATGACGATATTAATCAAACGTGACAGTGCCAGGAACCGTTGAGTAATAATAATAAATATAAATATAATAATAATAATAATAATAATAATAATTTCAAGGATGATAATTTCGTTGATAAATAAATATTCTGACGATAGTGGATTAAATAAGTGGTGACAACATCCCTCTATTCGAGTAGTTTGAATAATAAGAATAATAAATATTATAGTCATTTTGTTACCTTGTTATCGTACGGTTTCCGCACGGGACGAGTTACAGTAATACTTACAAGGGAACATCCACAATGGTGAAGTCGCCGATCGCGATGAAACTTAGCAAACACATTGAGGTACATGTAAAAACAATGCCAGCATCAATTTTAGGCGCCAACATTGTTTAGCGCGTTAACTAAGGGGCCTAAAAGTTGCGACATTTCAAGTTCCGCGCGATCAGCGATGAATACCTGCTGGCCAATGCTAAGCCGGCACACACACTTCCCGTCTGGAGACACACCCTCTGCACCGCCTTTTACCCTCCAAGTGGTTCTCCCCGGCACGTTCCCCTCCCTTCTCCTCGCGCTTGCTGGCTGCTTGGCTGTGGAACGAGACCGGCGCTATATTTTGCTTCTTTAGGTACTATAATTATTGAAATCCTTTAAATTACGTTCCGTTTCATACATAATGATAATAAATAACCTAAACGTATTTACTCATATTTTATGCAAATGTTATATTTTCATTCCTGCTAATTCCGGTGGGTTGTCAATTCGTGGGTACAACCCCGAGTTAAGCACCATCGGGCGTGGACAAACGTGGTATAAGGTATCGCGTCCGACTTAGGCTTAAATTATTATTTACGTCTGAAACACCTTGAAGCTGTCGGTAGTGTCATTTAGAGTGGACATACATATGCAATTTTTTAAATAAATCACCCACCTTGAAACAACGTTAAATATCCTTTTATTTGAAGAAATTACGTGCCCGAGTAGAGGATCTCAATGAATGTAATGGGATGTTGTACCTCGGGATATCAAAATATGGTTACAGGTCCAGACCTTCTTTTCATGTCCACTCCCCTACCCCCATTTTGTGTACGCTATCAGTTGTGTCATAACGAAACGAAATCACGAACAACAGCGATTATAAACTCCGAGTTAGAAACTGCTGGTATTTCCCGTATTACGTACTCTGGTATAAGGAATCTAGATAGAATGTTTTTATTTGTGCTTGTATTGAACGATGTATTTATGTTTTGCAGTGAAAGGCACAACACATTTCAATTGCAGCCATGGTTGTCGAACATAAATCAATTAAATGCATAGACAACTTTGATATGAGTATGACATGGAATGATTGACGTAATAAGCAAAGTCTTTAAAAAGAAATAAAGATGTGCATTTATATATGCAGTAGATATACCGTAATCACAGGCAGAGATGTAGTCCTACTTACTCGTACTTTTGCGCTATAGCTGACAGAGGTCTATGTATTCAACAAGTAGCCATATTAAAGTATCACGCTACAGTCTTCTGGGTACAATGGCAGTTACATACGTAAAAGTGTACATGGCTATTGTACGAACTGGTACAACAATGTAAACTGCCTATACAATGTGGAAATTCCAAGGGAGAGCTATGAGGAAGGCTGATAGCGTACGCAGTGTAGCACAGGTTCTGTTCGACAGCTAAGCAGTCGGCAGCGCGGGGAGAGGGAAACGAGTTGTGCTGAGCCAGGCGGGGCGGAGGGGAGGAGGAGCAGAGGTGTGGCACAAAGCAGTGTTCCGGCTAAGCATTGGTCAGGAGGAATTCATCGCTGTTCGCGCGGAACTTGAAATGTCGCAACTTTTAGGCCCCTTAGTTAACGCGCTAATGAATGTTGGCGCCTAAAATTGATGCTGGCATTGTTTTTACATGTACCTCAATGTGTTTGCTAAGTTTCATCGCGATCGGCGACTTCACCATTGTGGATGTTCCCTTGTTAGTGTGTTTGTTTACTTCGCTTGCGATGCGAGGGGAGGTCTTCGGCACGGTATTTCCCACCGCTTCTCGTTATCTCATCTGTAGCAGTAGTCTACTGAGGCTACTTTGTAACATTTCAGATCATGTGTAAATAAAATATAAATGCTAATTCAGTGGTATGGCATCAGCTGGATAGAAACTGTTCGTGTAAATACATTTTCATAATTCACGAGAACATTACCCAGTCCGAGTACCGGTCTCGGAAAAATGTATATAGCCGGGGTACGTCATCTTGGTTAAATCGAGAAGCCGACCGTAACATGGGTTATGTTCGGGCTCCCGATAGAAGGAAGCTATTTCCTTGAACAACGGTTCGATTCAAATGTAATCGATCCATAAGTTATACCCCATTTGTAATTTCTTTCAGGAGTAACCCAGCAACATATTGATACCACTTGCGGTATAGCAAGTGATTTGTGTATGTAACGTGTGTGAAAATTTAAATATCATTGCCAAATGTATCAAAGTTTCGTACGTCGGATGGCGTAATAAACTGCTCTTCTAGCCATTATTTCAAAGGAAACCATTCTCATTTTTTATTGTAGTTAGATGATACCCTTTTTAAAGTTAACTGTCACTTCCTAGTCCTATCATGGAGTCCTTAAATTCAAGTTTACAATCGAGCTTTCCCCATTTTAATTTTAATTGCTCCGTTCATTCCCGTGTTCTATTGACGTCCGAAACGGGGGAGGAGCTTACGGTCAGTTGTTTCCAATATGGCGGCGAGATAGTGACGGGAAGTAAACACGACAGTGATCGGGTGTGCATCTGTAGGATTTATTAAGTTTTCAAAATGTCTTTGGTGTCGTATGCGCAACTGTTGAGAGTTGTCGGAGATTTCACGCGTCCATTAGTGGAAGGGGAAGAAATATTCAAGCGTAATTACTTGATATGTGTAGGTAAAAAGTTTGAAACAGAAGATGAAACTGGTGTGTTAGCGTTGTGTTTGCAATCATCCCACATCGATTCCAAACCGCACAAAGTTAATGTTGTCTTGAACAAGGGGGTGAAAATGTGAAGTGCAACTGTATATGTAAAGCGAGTTTGTCAGAGAAATGTTACCGTTGACACGCTAATTCACCTTAACACTTAAGCTACTGTAATTTTCCACTATTAGAGGTTATGGAGTAATTTCTTGTTGATTTGGTCCATGCCAAAGCCTTAGCCAGGTGACGGGGGAGTTACCTGTTTTGTAAACTGTAATCTTGGGGAAGAAAGAAAATAATAATTCTACTAAGTAAATGTTGTAAAGCAAATGCATCCTAGGCTTTATAAAGGCTTATGTTGGAACAGCCCACATAAACTTAATGTTCTTCCATTTTTACCATCAGCACAAAATTTAGAACTTAGAACCGACAACAATAAGTATAAAAATTATAACTACCTACAGAATATGCAGAGCAAAGTTGGAAAATTATAATTTAAGAGTACTATAACCTCTACAGTCACAGCTATTTGAGGTTGAAGAATACTTGGTTTGTCCAATTCTACCAAATAATTAGGTTATTGGCTTCTAATTTAAGATGACCGGGCGAGTGGCCGTGCGGTTAGGAGCGTGCAGCTGTGAGCTCGCATCCGGGAGATAGTGGGTTCGAACCCCACTGTCGGCAACCCTGAAGATGGTTTTCCGTCGTTTCCCAAATGCTGGGGCTGTACCTTAATTAAGGCCACGGCCGCTTCCTTCCCATTCCCAGACCTTTCCTGTCCCATCGTCGCCATAAGACCTATCTGTGTCGGTGTGACGTAAAACAAATAGCAAGAAAAGCTAATTTATGATGGCAAAATACTACATATTTCCTTTCATTGATAGAAGTATTTTATAGGCAATTTAAATGCAGTGCTTAATTACTACCAGTTAAAGTTATTACTCACATGTAGATAGTTAATTTACTGCCGGCTGTTACACATATGAAGAAGTTTACAAAGAGCGGATTACATTCTATGTGCGGCACAGAAGTATTAGACTACAAGTTTATCAGTATTTTTGATGTAGCTAAATCTTTGTGAATACAAATTAGAGACAATAACTATCAATGAGTACAATAAACAGTACCGGTACCTACGCTGTGGAAAGAAGTCGTCTTCACGAGAATGCAGACTGCACACTGGCATGTATTGCGTAACGCGTTTTCCAATTGACAGCGCGGAAACCCATCTTTCTCTCTGAACTTTTTGTACAGGAAAGTAGTGAACAGATTTCGCATCCGTTTTATACGATTTACAACCGTATACAGAGCAGTACCTCCTCAAATTTGACAATTTTCTTTCTGTTTCCACCACGACGTCAATGCTTCGCCATAACTTCACCAGTCACTATGTTGCAGCTTCAACATTCTACCGCGTGGCTGCGCCATCCAACTTTTCTGACGTCAATTATGCCTCTATATTACATATTCGTGGACTTAAAATAATGAACCGACACCCCTGAGATAAATGCTAGTCTGGGACTCGGGAGGTGGACGGGTGCAATATAAAAATTTCGTTTAAGTTCAGTCCCCATCGGCATGAGGGTGAAAAGGGCTGAAGAAAGTCCAAAATAGCCCAGTTTATGGATTTATGTGTGTGCACCTCTTTGAGCGGGAGTGGAAAGGGGATGAAGTATAACAGTAATAGGAAACGACCAATATTAAAGTAGAATCCATAGTTTTCGGTATCGCTAAGATGAATATTAAACTCCAGATGTCATTTAAGTCCAAGTTCACCCGCATCGGCACGGGGGTGAGGAGAAGGAGTGAAAAAGAAAATATCCATATCCAAAATAACCGTGATTATGGATGAATGTACGTTCAAACAAACAAACAAACAAACA
This sequence comes from Anabrus simplex, assembly GCF_040414725.1. NCBI lineage: Eukaryota > Metazoa > Arthropoda > Insecta > Orthoptera > Tettigoniidae > Anabrus > Anabrus simplex. The sequence goes on along the minus strand of NC_090267.1, from coordinate 147,226,625 downwards.
AACAAACAAACAAAAAGTGCAGGACTCCCCTAACATCGTGACTCTTTGGGTGCCGTTTGAGTCATACTTCAGGCCCAGTCGGAATGGATGTTGAGAAGGGATGAAAAAGGAATGTCCAAAATAACCGAGATTATGAATGCATGTGTTATATTCCAACATTACCCCATCACAGCTCTCAACCAAACTCTGTACGGATATGAGTTACTACCTCGAAAAGATACTGTAGGGGTAAGACACCCCTTGGGGAGGTGTTGACAAGTAAAATAATCGAAACCAGCCGATATTAGTGTCGAATCCATAGTTTTCGGGGTCACTGAGATGAATAGTGACAGTCCGGATGTCATTTAAGTCCAGGTTCAGCACCCATCGACATGGTGATTTAGAAGGGGTGATAAAGAAAATGTCCAAATTCACTGAGATTAATGTTCTTTACACAGTTTTCGGTGTCGCTCGGCTGATTGTTGACAGTCCCAGTGACAGCTGGAATCGTGTACGTTATATCTATAATGCGACGCGTAAATACATTACATTATAACTTATTTTTATTATTGTTTGATAGGATCTACTGCTTTCCAGGCAATCTGGGCTGCCACAAGGAAATATTTTAAGGTAAATCATAATAATTTCAAGCTAAAATTATACACATAACAATATTTCTAAATTTAGAAATTTACAAGAGAGTACATAAACAATTAAGCAACGTCACAATTAAGAAAACTTAAAAATAAAACACTTGAAACAGGCAATACAAATCCTAAAAGTAAAAGGTGTGAAAGAAAAAATTACAAAAATTGTAGATGAACGTGTGTACCGTATGTTCAATCAATCAATCAATACTGATCTGCATTTAGGGCAGTCGCCCAGGTGGCAGATTCCCTATCTGTTGTTTTCCTAGCCTGTTCCTAAATGATTTCAAAGAAATTGGAAATTTATTGAACGTCTCCTTTGGTAAGTTATTCCAATCCCTAACTCCCCTTCCTATAAATGAATATTTGCCCCAGTTTGTCCTCTTGAATTCCAACTTTATCTTCATATTGTGGTCTTTCCTACTTTTATAAACGCCACTCAAACTTATTCGTCTACTAATGTGATTCCACGCCATCTCTTTGCTGACAGCTCGGAACATACCACTTAGTCGAGCAGCACTTCTTCTTTCTCTCAATTCTTCCCAACCCAAACTTTGCAACATTTTTGTAACACTACTCTTTTGTCGGAAATCACCCAGAACAAATCGAGCTGCTTTTCTTTGGATTTTTTCCATTTCCTGAATCAGGTAATCCTGGTGAGGGTCCCATACACTGGAACCATACTCTAGTTGGGGTCTTACCAGAGACTTTTATGCCCTCTCCTGTACATCCTTACTACAACCCCTAAAGACCCCCATAACCATGTGCAGAGATCTGTACCCTTTATTTACAATCCCATTTATGTGATTACCCCAATGAAGGTCTTTCCTTATATTAACACCTAGATACTTACAATGATCCCCAACAGGAACTTTCACCCCATCAACGCAGTAATTAAAACTGAGAGGACTTTTTCTATTTGTGAAACTCACAACCTAGAATAGCTCTCAACCAAACCTCGTACAAATACGAATTACTCTCTCGAAAACATACTGGAGGAATAAAACACCTTCTAAGAAAACTTAGGGGAGGGAATGACGTACAAGAATAATAAAAAACGACCAATATTAGCGTCGAATCCATAGTTTCCGCGGTCGCTGAGTTGTATTGTGGCACTCTGGATGCCATTTAAGTACCAGTCCAGCTGCGTAGGCATGGCGAAAAGTGGTGATGAAGAAAATGTCCAAACTTACCGAGATTAGTTTGATTAACGAGAAACAAAATAATCTATACGACTTGAAATTAAACATATAACAATAACTTCTAAACTACAAAATACTTCTTAATCTTTTTTGTAATAAGTTGCTTTACGTCGCAAAGACACAGATAGGTCTTATGGAGACGATGGCACAGGAAATGGCTAGAAGTGTGAAGGAAGCGGCCGTGGCTTTAATTAAAGTACAGCACCAGCATTCGTCCGGTGTGAAAATGGGAAACCACGGAAAATCATCTTCAAGGCTGCCGACAGTGGGGTTCGAACCCACTATCTCCCGAATACTGGATATTGGCCTTACTTAAGGGACTGCAGCTATCGAGTTCGGTAAAGTTCTTAATCAGTCAACGTCACAATAACGAAATCTACAAAAATTCTCTTCACATATAATTAACAGGTATTAAAATACCTAAAAGTAAACAATTAATAAAATGCCCGGGCAGCGCCGGGTAATACAGCTTGTAAAACAATAATGACCACTACAACGCTGGAAATTTCGTCCCACAGGAGTTCTTTTACATGCCGGTAACTATACCGACTCGAGCTGGCGTATTTGAACACCATCTAATTCCACTGGATTGTGCCGGAATCGATCTCATCATCTTGAGTTCAGAAAGCCAACGCTCTGCTATCTGAGCCGTTCAGTCCTGCTCTTTGAAAAAGAAAAGAAAAGGGGGAGAGACACAGACAAATGATGAGGATTTGAAAGAAATATGGAAATATGTGCCTTTGGTAAGCACTTGAATTTATACCACCGTTAAGTCTTCAGCATCTACCTGTTTCATTCTGTAGTGCTTTTCCTATATTTTCATCTGCAGCCCTCTGATTTAATTCATGAAGACAGCCCACTCTTCACCTAGTGTGGATCAGTTAGTCATTAAGAATTTGTGGTTATAGCCATTATGACAGTATAGGTATAAGTAGGTCAAGTCATCTTCAAATCAGGTCAAAATATAAAGTAAAACACAAGTTCTGTTCTAATAATAATATATACTAAGCGAGTTAGCCGTGCGGTTAGGGGCGCGCGGCTGTGAGCTTGCATCCGGGAGATAGTGGGTTCGAACCCCACTGTCGGCAGCCCTGAAGGTGGTTTCCTTTGTTTTCCATTTTCACACCAGGAAAATGCCGAAGATGTACCTTAATTAAGGCCACGACCGCTTCCTTCCCACTCCTAGACCTTTCTTATCCCTTCGTCGCCATAAGACCTATCTGCGTCGGTGCGACGTAAAGCAGTTGTAAATAATAATAATAATAAGCATGTCTACGGAGGAACATAATCCGAATAAACAACAACGTAGAAATTTCTGAAGACATAATACAGACGAACGGAGTTATGCAAGGGGATCCCATGAGTCCAACACTTTTCAACATTTATACAGCAGATGTGAACCGCATAGTAGAGGAAGGATCAAAAGCAGAGCTGATCCTATACGCAGATGACATGCTGATCGGAGCGAAAGAAAAGGAGGATGTGCAAAGGGCAGTCCGCAGACTAGAGACCTGGGTGGAGGAAAACAGCCTACAGATAAGTGAAGAAAAGACAGTACAAATGACCTTCAGAAAAGGTGGGAAATCAACGCCCAAAGACAACATAACATTACACCAAAAGCCATTACAAAAGGTACGAAATTACAAATATTTGGGAATAACACTACAGACAACGGCGGCGTCCTTTGGTATACATATTCAAGAAAGAACGGCAGCAGCAATCAGAGCCTCATACAGCATCCAAAACATTTCAAACCTTTCAATCAGCACGGCGATGAGACTTTTCAAGACGACAGTAGCGCCAGTGATAACATATGGAATTGAGATCGTGTGGGAAAAGCTGAAGATCGGAGACCTGATGAGAATAGAAAGAATAAAAGCAATGTTCATGAAGAGGATTACCCGAGTCGGAAAGACAGCGCCATCCCGGATGGTATACGAAATGCTGCGGGAGACGTATTTCATAGAAGACATACGATCACAGTTCTACCTACAATCAACGGAAGCAAGCAGGGCACTAGTAAACATCAGGGAAAGGAAGAAAAGTGAAATCGACCTCGACTTCTACGCCTCACCAGCGATGACGGACGATAGATGGACTAGAGAGTGCAACTCACAGCGCCACGTGATAACACGACTCTCCATACATGGGTTTCACCACAAGGTATGCGTAAACCAGAAGTTCCATGAGCCAGACGAAGATTGTAAGTGCATTTTGTGTGGACAGAAGTGTAGTAGATATCACATCATAACATGCACGAAAAGAACCAGGACAATTACAGACTATAGCAAAGACTAAAATGTGAAATTTATTTAATGCTCAAACTTGAGTGTACATTTCTCTATTAATTAATTAATAATAATAATAATAATTTTAATAATAATAATAATAATAATAATAATAATAATAATAATAATAATAATAATAATAATAATAATAATAATAATAATAATAATAATAATAATAATAATAGCTTCCTCTGTGGATCAATGATAGAGCACTCGCCTCTGAATCCCACGATTGCAGGTTTAAACCTGGGAGATGTAGATGGATTTTTAAAGGACGAAAGAAGTCTATTCGGTGCTTCATGTCGTACGGAGTTGACACGATCAGTATGGAATCTATGCAAATGAGCGCCTATGGTAAGCACTTACATTTATAGACTCATATGTATTATCTTAAAATAAGGTAAGAATAGAAGTCGAACACAATTTTTATATTTATTTAACCCATTGAGCAGTACTGCCGTCTATTTACGGCAGTGTTGCGCGTGGCCTACGGGAGTACTGCCGTCTATTTACGTCCTCGTAGTTTGCGCCTGAATAGTAGCGCCGTCTATTCATGTTTCATGTTGAATGTTTGAAATTGTTTTCTGACATCGTACTGGCGGGTTTCTAGAACAATTTTGTGGATGTTTGACATGTTCAGCGAATTTTATTCCATGTTTTGTTACATCTCGCATGTTCTGCGATGAAGTTCTGTCGCCGCGTCTGTAGTCACGTAACCTAACTTCTTACGAGATTTTGCTACGAATTACGACAACACGCGGGAACTGTTTTCTATTGTTGTTGCCTGTGAGTGCATTGTACGTCTATTCCTTGACAATACACATAATTTTTCTTTTCCCTCATCTCTGGTTTCCGTAGAAACAAACGCTCTCTGATTGTAAATAAATACACGTGCAAATGGCGGGATCAAGTCGAGGATGCGGGCTTGCTCCGCAAGATATAAGTAATATTTTGACTAACGAGGAGTCTGATGATGAAATTGATATTTATGCTGATGATAGTGATTATATTGTGTCCGATGAGAGTGATATAGGTAATTCCTCTGAAGACGACAACACGGAAACTGAGGACGAAGTGCAACCCGCTGTCGCAAAGAAGGCTAAGCTGTCAGCTGTTCAAACCGAAAAAAGAAAGTGGAGTTGTGTAGGTAGGTTTCTTCCTACGCTATCTGCTCATTTTGATGCTTCAAATTCAGGTGTTAGTGATAATCTTCGTGTGAATGATAATGACAATGAGTCAGGACTTGAAGTGTCGATTTTCAAAGAAGTTGTAGATCGCAATATTATGAACTTGATAGTGTCAGAAATGAACAAGTACTACTTATTTGTTACGGAAAATACGGACGTAAAGGAAAAGTTGAAGTTACATAAGTGGCAAGGCATAACCGTGGAGAATCTTTATGTTTTCCTGGCAACTGTTTTGTTGATGGGCCATGTGAAGAAAAACAGGATGAAAGACTATTGGTCAACAAATAAATTGATCGAAACTCCGATGTTCGGTAAAGTGATCTCTCTCGACAATTTTTCCCTCATTCTAAGACTGCTTCACTTTTCAGACAACAATCTACAACCCCCAGGTGACAGACTTTACAAAATTAGGCCTATAATAAACTATTTCCGAGATAAATTCCGTTCTATATTCTATCCTTTCCAAAATATCTGTATTGATGAGAGCCTTGTTGCATGGAAAGGTCGCCTAAAATGGAAACAATACATTCCATCAAAGCGACACAGATTTGGTATAAAGGTGTTCATACTTTGCGACTGTGAAACTGGGTTTATCCTTGATTTTATTGTTTATACTGGGAAAGATACGGAAGTTGAACAAGATGAAAAACTCGGAGTGTCTGGGTCAGTTGTCAAAACTCTGACAGCACCTTACATTGGCAAAGGTCACAACCTGTATGTCGACAACTGGTACACAAGCCCAGATCTTTTTGAGTACTTACACAGGAAAATACTGGAGCTTGTGGCACAGTCAGAAAAAACAGAAAAGGGATGCCAGACTTCCCGAAGAAAATTCAAAGGGGAGAATGTATTTCATGGCACACCAATGATATGCTGGCGCAAAGATGGCATGACAAAAGGGATGTTACCATGCTAACCAGCATACACGAGAACGTGATGGTAGAAACAGGTAAAACAGATAACGCCACAGGGCAGAATAAAAAGAAACCCTTGAGTGTACTGGATTATAATGAGAACATGGGTCCAATTGACAAAGCTGATATGCAAGTAAGCTTCACTGCAAATGTCAGGAAAACACTGAAATGGTATGTGAAGTTTTTTTTTTTTACCTGATAGACATTTCAGTGCTGAACTCTTACATTATTTACAAGGTGAAGACTGGAAAAAGTCCACAACTACTTGACTTCCGTCTCTGCCTTATAGATCAGCTACTAGAGGAATTTGCAGTGGAGAGGAAACCAACAAAAGGAGGTCGACCACCTTCAGGAGGAGACTGTTTGAGACTTTCTGGACGTCATTTCCCGAAACCAGTACCCCCAACGCAATCAAAGCAGAAACCACAACGGCGGTGTTTTGTGTGTCAGCACACGAAGAAGAGACCACTCAAAAGAACAGACACTAAGTGGATGTGTGTTGAGTGTGATAGACCCCTGTGTGTACACCCCTGTTTTGAAGAGTACCATACCCTAAAGACATTTTGATGGGTGAAACTGTCAAGTCAGTGTGTTGCAAAGGCTACAAAAGTGGTCACCTATGGAGAGGAATTATGTTTTTGTTAATTTTATTGTTCTTTTCAATATTTTGAGAAAATATTATCTACGCCACTGAATTAAATTAAATTGAAGGTATCAGTTATGTACCATAAGTTTGAATTATGTAATTTTATTGATAGAGAAAAGTTAGAATCAAAATAACTTAAAATCAACAATTCAGAATTTTCAAGAAAAAACTCACTCCTGGTGGTCTGTAAGTGTCACCAAAAACTCACTGATCAAAAGGTTAAAACATTGTTACTATTTACTATTATTCAACATACATACATACATACATACATACATACATACATACATACATACATACATACATACATACATACATACATACATACATACATACATACATACATTATCATTATAGACTGTTATGCCTTTCAGCGTTCAGTCTGCAAGCCTCTGTGAATTTACTAAACGTCGCCACAATCCTCGATTTTCAACTAGTGTTGTGGCCTCATTTAGTTCTATACCTCTTATCCTTAAATCGTTAGAAACCAAGTCTAACCATCGTCGTCTTGGTCTACCTCTACTTCTCTTACCCTCCATAGCAGAGTCCATTATTCTCCTAGGTAACCTATCCTCCTCCATTCGCCTCACATGACCACACCACCGAAGCCGGTTTATGCGTACAGCTTCATCCATCGAGTTCATTCCTAAATTAGCCTTTATCTCCTCATTCCGAGTACCATCCTGCCATTGTTCCCACCTGTTTGTACCAGCAATCATTCTTGCTACTTTCATGTCTGTTATTTCTAACTAAGCCAGGTAATTGCAGCACAGCAACACAATAAGGAAAATTCTCCGGAAAATGTATGATCCCACGAGAGAAAATGGTATGTGGATTAAGAGAACAGCGGACCTCTATTCATTAACTGGCAGGTTCACTGATGCCGTACGCAAGAGACGTCTGAAATACTGCACCCTTGCAGAGCTCCTTCGGTGTTGACTGGATGTCAAATGTTGCCTCGGCTGCCCTAAAAGAAATACTTACCGAATGTGTGTGAGATCCTCTTCTCAGGCGCGATCAGTCCCCGTCGTCGAATAGGGATGCATAGGGATAGTGCATTAGGAAAAATACTCACTATAATAATTTATGACACAGACTGATTTCAATTTAAATGTGTATATAAAATTTTTATTGATAAAATAAATAAAAAAAGAATAGTGAAGATAATTGTTATAAAAATGTGAAATAAAATTTTGTTAATATTATATCATTACCTTATGAGACTATACAAACTAAAATTCTCATAATAACACACATGACCACCTCATTTGTTAATTAAAAAAGTATATATAATTAATTATTAATTTTTATATCAAAATAATAATTTCCATATTTGTTCATCCAATTCCTTGATCTCAGTGTAACTGTACACATTTTCTAGGATAGTAGCGTTTATATAGCATGTGGATCAATAAATAACAGTAATAATAATAATAATAAGAATAAGAATATTTAATAATAATAATAATAATAATAATAATAATAATAATAATAATAATAATAATAATAATAATAATAATAATACCAATGTGAATAAAATTTAATGTGTCTAATCCAAGTTAATCGTCGGAATACTATTTGCCATCAGTCGAAATAATAACAATCAATACTTCTAAGATATTTAAATAAATAAAATGTTGATACTAATTAATTAATAAAATTATTTTTATATCACTGAAATGCATTATAAACTATTTAAAAGAATTCAGAAATGCCTCCACAATACATCACAAATTCCTGTATAAAGTTTTGTAAAACCAAAATGAAAATGTAATATAATAGTAATAATAATAGTAATAACTGAAATAATATGACGATTCTCCGTAAATCATAGTCCAGAAATATTATTAATAACTCCTCAAATATGTAAAATAAGTTTGCAAACAACATACAAGAAGTTACTGTAAAAAATATATTAATTAATTTTACTAATTAAATTGCAATCAAATTAATTAATTAATTAATTATATTGGATATCATTAAATAAATCCATAAGAATATTGATAATTGCCTACCGAAATTCAATACTGTTGATAACCAAACCGTGGATAAATTGGATAAAAAAAATATAAAAATATTAATATTGAATTAGTTAATAAATCCACAATTGACTGACTCAAATGATTAATATTATACTCATCAGGACTCCCAAATAGCCTGTGAATTGCACTGGTAAAATAATAAATAATAAGAACCAATATTAATAATAATAATAATAATAATAATAATAATAATAATAATAATAATAATAATTTTATTTATTTATTTATTTATAACTTATCTAAAATACATTTGCAAATATGCAGTAGGATATTATACATTATCTTTGCAATTATTTACACCTGCAAAGCACTTGATGTGCTTATCTGCCGGTGTAATTGTTTCACATTTGTATACATTTTGCAATACTTACTGTTTACAACATTAATAAGGTATGTATATTTACATTAGCATTGTAATTTTGTCCTGTGGTGTGAGTTTTTCTTAATCCCTGAAAGTATCACTCAAAATAGATAAGTCTTTGGTACATTTTTTCATTCATGAACAAATATTTAAACTGTAATTTTATTATCTATGATCCATAGTTTCACATGTTTTTTTAGTTGATATTTGGTTTTCAAGTGTGTCAATTCTGAGGGCAACTTGTTCAAAAATTTAGGAACTACAACTTGCAGTGTTCTGGATCCATATTTGTTGTAGTACCTCATGACCTGAAAATAACTTATATGCCTCAGTCTTGTTCCATGTGTATGTTCATTAACAATTCTATATTGTGGCTTCCAGTAATATAATAATAATAATAATAATAATAATAATAATAATAATAATAATAATAATAATAATAATAATAATAATAATAATAATAATAATAATAATAATAATAATAATAATAATAATAATAATAATATTTAACCTGACATGGAGTTACAGTACTATTGTTAATCCAACATCCTAATAAACCATAATGTATTTGTGTCTGTTACCTTAGAACATTCATTTACCATAATTAATACCATTGGAATCTAGACTTTATTAACAGTGCTTACTGAATTTTCTTCATCTATAAAACAATATTTGCCAGGATAGATTATAATTCCATGAAATACCTGATTCACTGTGTAGAGGAGTAAACATAAAATTCTCATAATAAGTTTTATAATATTAATAATAATAATAACATTGATCTGAAATAAACTGTTACTGACTTCCCATGTGGAATTTATACTTTTAAATATCCTCTTTCCAGGTACACTAAACAATAATTTTAAACCTGAGAATTCAGTAACATGTAACTCAAATGATAGACCTTGGTTGTTGCTGTATAAGAATCTAAAACTTTGCTTTTCATAGATGCGAGTGTCCTTTTCCTAGTTACCATAAATTAATCCGGAGAAAATATACTCTCCCACTTAAAAATAAAATATACTCTAAATTATTCTACTTTATACACCAAGCGAGATAACGCAGCCAGAAACAATAACCTAATGCATAAATTTGCGCTAATCTATATATATAAAATAACTTGTCCTGACTGACTGACTGACTGACTGACTGACTGACTGACTGACTGACTGACTGATTCATCATCGCCGAGCCAAAACTACTGGACATAAAGAAATGAAATTTTGGGGATATATTCATATTAAAATGTAGGTGCTCGCTAAGAGAGGATTTTTGGATATTCCGTCGCTAAGGGGGTGAAAAGGGGGGTGAAATTTTAAAATGAGTGTATCTATATCTCAAAACGTTAAAAGTTTACAGGTGTAAAAATTGGTATTTAGAATCTTCTTTAAAAATAAGGAAACACGTATTTTTTTGTTTTCAGAAAATCCCAATAGGAGGGATGAAAAAGGGTGAAAATGGGGGAAAATGGGTTGAATGCCTTTAATCAGGATACCGGTACTTATATCTCAGAAACTGAAGATATTACAGACCTGAAAATTGATCCTTTGGATCTCTTTTAAAAATAAAGAAGCACGTATTTTTTTGTTTTTGTAAAATCCAATTAATGGGAGGGTGAAAAGGGGGTGAATTTTTAAAATGAGTGAATCTATATCTCCAAACTTTTAAAGTTTGCAGATGTAAAAATTGGTATTTAGAATCTTCATTAAAAATAAAGAAACACGTATTTTTTGTTTTCAGAAAATCGCAATAGGAGGAGTGAAAAGGGGTGAAAAAGGGGTTGAATGCCTTTAATGAGGCTACTTATATCTCAGAAACTGAAGATATTATAGACCTGAAAATTGGTGTTTGGGATCTCCTTTAAAAATAAAGAAACACGTATTTTTTTGTTTCTGGAAAACCCAATTAAGGGGGGTGAAAAGGGGGTAATATTTTAAAATGATTGTATCTATATCTCAAAACTTTTAAAAGTTATAGACGTAAAAATTGGTATTTAGAATCTCCATTAAAAATAAAGAAACACGTATATTTCGCTTTCGGAAAATCGTAATAGGAAGGGTGGTAAAGGTTGAAAAAGGGGTCGAATGCATTTCATGAGTCTACTTATATTTCACAACCTGAAGATATTACAGACCTGAAAATTGGTGTTTGGGATCTCCTTTTAAAATAAAGAAACACGTATTTTTGTCTGTGAAAAATATAATTAATGGGGGGGGGGGGTTTGAAAAGTGGGTGATTTTTTAAAATGAGTGTATCTATATCTCAAAACTTTTTAAGTTTATACATGTAAAAATTGGTGTTTAGAATCTCCTTTAAAAAAAATACGTATTCTTTTGTTTTCGGAAAATCCCAATAGGAAGGGTTTAAAAGGGTGAATAATGGGTTGAATGCCTTTCATGAGGCTACTTATATTTCAGAACCTGAAGATATTACAGACCTGAAAATTGGTATTTTGGATCTACTTTAAAAGTAAAGAAACACGCATTTTTTCGTTTCTGGAAAATCCAAATATTGGGGGTGAAAAGAGGGGGTGAATTTTTTAAAATGAGTGTGTCTACATCTTAAAACTTTAAAATTTACAGATGTAAAAATTGGTAGTTAGAATCTCCTCTAAAAATAAAGGAACACGTTTTTTTTTTTTTTGTTTCCCGTAAATCCTAATAGGAGGGGTGTAAAAGGGTGAAAAATGGGTTGAATGCCTTTAATGAGGATACACATATCTCATAAACGAAAGATATTACAGAACTGATAATTTGCATATGGGATCTCCTTTAAAAATAAAGAAACACGTATGTTTTAGTTTTTGGAAAAGCCAATTAATGGCGGTTAAACAGGAGTGACAAATTGGGGTGAATTTTTTGAAAGACTATCTACAGAATATCTTGGAAACGTAAAATGTTACAGACGTAAAGAGTGGGTGTAAATCTCCTGTAAATGTAAAAAAATATAGGTGATTTGTTTTTGGAAACTCCACTTAAAGGGAACTCAAAAGGGGTGAAATTTTAAAATGAGAATTTTTACAGTATATCTAAAAAAACTTAGCATGTTACAGAAGAGAAAAATGGTATTTTTTTATCTCTATTAAACATAAAGAAACGTGTACTTTTAGTTTTCGGAAATACCACTTGGTTGGAGGGAGGGGGGGGGGAGTAAAAGTGACTGAAAATGGTGATGAATTCTTTTAATTAGGCTACTAATATCTCAAAAATGAAGATGTTACAGACGTGAAATTTGATATTTGCAATCTGCTTTAAAAGTAAAGAAACACGTATTCTCGGAAAATCCAAAGAAGGGGGGGGTTAAAGAATTGAAAAATTAATTGACTTAATTGTATGAGAATACATACATCTAATAAAAACTAAAGTTGTTACAGACGTGAAAATTCGTATTTGGACCTCCTTTAAAAACAAAGAAGAACGCGTTTTGGTGGGGAAACCATCTTGGAGGGCGGGAGTGTAAAAGAGTTGAATTCCTTTCATGAGGACACATAAATCAAAAACTGAAGAAGTCAGAGTCGTGATAATTGGTATTTAGAAGATCCTTTACTATTAAAGAAACAAGTACTTTTTGCGGGAAAATTCACTTAGGGGAGGGGGGGGGGGGGGGAAAGGAGTGTGAAAGGAAGTGAAAGAAATTGAATTATTTTTATGGGGATATTTACATCTCAAAACCGAAGGTAATAGACGTGAACATTGGTGTCTGGAATCTCCCTTAAACATAAAGAAACAAGCATTCTTTTAAATTTGTTGGTGGGGGGGGGGGGGGGTGTGTCGGTAATTAAACTTAACGGCGGTGGGGGGTGGGGTGTAGAAGGAGGTGAGACCAATTTTACTGTTATTAATGTACTTATCAGGATCCTCCGTTTCTCAGGCGGCAGCGCGCCGGCCTCTCACAGCTGGGTTCCGTGGTTCAAATCCCGGTCACTCCATGTGGCATTCGTGCTGGACAAAACGGAGGCGGGACAGGTTTTTCTCCGGATACTCCGGTTTTCCCTGTCATCAGCCATTCCAGCAACACATAATAATAATAATAATAATAATAATAATAATAATAATAATAATAATAATAATAATAATAATAATAATAATAATAATAATAATAATAACATTCCGGACCGTCGTCAAATGCGCGGACCGCGCTGGAAACGGCTCCTGGACGGGTAATGACTAAGAATGCAGTCCGGACGCGGGTTCAGTGCCACCAAGGCACCCAATATGACACCACGCCGGATCTCCTGAAGGATTTTATCCATATTAAAAATACTATAGGAAAAGATGGCAAAGATTTACGAACCCAACTGACCGGGAGGAATACCTGAGTCTAGCCCGGGAAGTACGAAATCGATTGCTGGAAAGGAAGATTTAAAAATGGGAGGAAACGTGCCGTAAAATCATAGAAAACCAGTCAGATCGGGAATTTTGGTGGATTCTCGCAGAAAACGAGTCAGATCGCGAATTTCGGCGGATTATATATCTAAAACAATAAGCATTCAATTATAAATTTCAGTATAATACCGTAGCGAAGCACGGGTATCTTGCTAGTCTATATATATAAAGTAACTTGTCCTGACTGACTGACTGACTGACTGACTGACTGACTGACTGACTGACTGATTCATCATCGCCTAGACAAAACTACTGGACATAAAGGTATGAAATTTTGAGGATACATTCGTATTAACATGTAAGTGCTCGCTAAGAGAGGATTTTTGGATATTCCGTCGCGAAGGGGGTAAAAAGGGGGTGAAATTTTAAAATGAGTGTATCTATATCTCAAAAGTTTAAACGTTTACAGATGTAAAAATTGGTATTTAGAATCTTATTTAAAAATAAGGAAACACGTATTTTTTAGTTTTCAGAAAATCCCAATAGGAGGGGTGAAAAAGGGTGAAAATGGGGAAAAATGGGTTGAATGCCTTTAATCAGGATACCGGTACTTATATCTCAGAAACTGAAGATATTACAGACCTGAAAATTGGTACTTTTGATCTCTTTTAAAAATAAAGAAACACGTATTTTTTTGTTTTTGGAAAATCCAATTAATGGGAGTGTGAAAAGGGGGTGAATTTTTAAATGAGTGAATCTATATCTCCAAACTTTTAAAGTTTGCAGATGTAAAATTTGGTATTTAGAATCTTCATTAAAAATAAAGAAACACGTATTTTTTTTTTCGGAAAATCGCAATAGGAATCGTGAAAAGGGGTGAAAAAGGGGTTGAATGCCTTTAATGAGGCTACTTATATCTCAGAACCTGAAGATATTACAGACCTGAAAATTGGTGTTTGGGATCTCTTTTAAAAATAAAGAAACACGTGTTTTTTTTGTTTTTGGAAAATCCAATTAATGGGGGTGAAAAGGGGGTGATTTTTTAAAACGAGTGTATCTATATCCCAAAACTTTTAAAGTGTATGGATGTAAAAATTGGTATTTAGAATTTCCTTTAAAAATAAAGAAACACGTATTCTTTTGTTTTCGGAAAATCCCAATAGGAAGGGTGTAAAAGGGTGAATAATGGGTTGAATGGCTTTAATGAGGCTACTTATATTTCAGAACCTGAAGATATTACAGACCTGAAAATTGGTATTTTGTATCTACTTTAAAAGTAAAGAAACACGTATTTTTTTCGTTTTTGTAAAATCCAAATATTGGGGGGTGAATTTTTTAAAATGAGTGTGTCTACATCTAAAACTTTAAAATTTACAGATGCAAAAATTGGTAGTTAGAATCTCCTCTAAAAATAAAGGAACACGTATTTTTTTGTTTCCTGTAAATCCTAATAGGAGAGGTGTAAAAGGTTGAAAATGGGTTGAATGCCTTTAATGAGGATACTTATATTTCAGAACTTGAAGATATTACAGAACAGAAAATTTGTATATGGGACCTCCTTTAAAAATAAAGAAACACGTATATTTTAGTTTTTGGAAAATCCAATTAATGGCTCTTAAACAGGAGTGACAAATTGGGGTGAATTTTTTTAAAGACTATATCTACAGAATATCTTGGAAACGTAAAATGTTACAGACGTAAAAAGTGGGTGTTTGGAATCTCCTGTAAATTTAAGGAAACATAGGTGATTTGTTTTTGGAAACTCCACTTAAGGGGAACTCAAAAGGGGTGAAATTTTAAAATGAGAATTTTTACAGTATATGTAAAAAAACTTAACATGTTACAGAAGTGAAAAATGGTATTTTTTATCTCTATTAAACATAACGAATCGTGTATTTTTAGTTTTCGGAAATACTACTTTGGTGGTGGGGGGTGGGTAAAAGTGACTGAAAATGGTGTTGAATTCTTTTAATTAGGCTACTGATATCTCAAAAATGAAGATATTACAGACGTGAAATTTGATATTTGCAATCTGCTTTAAAAGTAAAGAAAGACGTATTCTCGGAAAATCCAATGAAAGGGGGGGGGGGTGAAAGAATTGAAAATTTAATTGACTTAATTGTATGAGAATGCATACATCTAATAAAAACTAAAGTTGTTACAGACGTGAAAATTCGTATTTCGATCTCCTTTAAAAACAAAGAAAAACGCGTTTTGGTGGGGAAACCATCTTGGGGGGTGGGAGTGTAAAGGAGTTGAATTCCTTTCATGAGGACACATAAATCAAAAACTGAAGAAGTTAGAGTCGTGATAATTGGTATTTAGAAGATCTTTTACTATTAAAGAAACAAGTATTTTTTGCGGGAAAATTCACTTAGGGGGGGGGGGGGAGTAGTGTGAAATGAAGTGAAAAAAGTAAATTATTTTTATGGGGATACTTATATCTCAAAACTGAAGGCAATAGACGTGAACATTGGTGTTTGGAATCACCTTTAAATATAAAGAAACAAGCCTTCTTTTAATTTTTTTTGAGGGGGGGGGGTGGAAGGGTGGCGGTAAATAAACTTAACGGCGGTGGGGTGTAGAAGGAGGTGAGACCTATTGATTTTACTGTTCTTAATGTACTTATTAGTATTCTCCGTTGCTCAGGCGGCAGCGCGCCGGCCTCTCACAGCTGGGTTCCGTGGTTCAAATCCCGGTCACTCCATGTGACATTCGTGCTGGAAAAAACGGAGGCGGGAGAGTTTTTTTCTCCGGATACTCCGGTTTTCCCTGTCATCAGCCATTCCAGCAACACATAATAGTAATAATAATAATAATAATAATAATAATAATAATAATGTTCCGGACCGTCGTCAAATGCGCGGACCGCGCTGGAAACGGCTCCTGGACGGGTAATGACTAAGAATGCAGTCCGGCCGCGGGTTCAGTGCCGCCAAAGCACCCAATATGACACCACGCCGGATCTTCTGAAGGATTTTATACATATAAAAATGATTATAGGAAAAGATGGCAAAGATTTACGGACCCAACTGACCGGGAGGAATACCTGAGCCTAGCCCGGGAAGTACGAAATTGATTCCTGGAAAGGAAGATTGAAAAATGGGAGGAAACGTGCCGTAATCTAATAGAAAACGAGTCAGATCGGGAATTTTGGTGGATTCTCGCAGAAAACGAGTCAGATCGCGAATTTCGGCGGATTATATATCTAAAACAATAAGCATTCAATTGTAAATTTCAGTATAATACCGTAGCGAAGCACGGGTATCTTGCTAGTATATACATAAATGTACACTGACAAATGCTCATACCAAATTATTGGTTTGTTTCAGCGTCCAAGTATATTTTAATTCGCTGAAACCTGACCACAACCCAGAACAAATATTACTGTGGTCCCCACACAATAGAATACTCTGACAGTGTAAAGACAATAAAAGGAATGCACCTTATGATTGCCAATAAGAGGCAAAAAATATATAATAATAATAATAATAATAATAATAATAATAATAATAATAATAATAATAATAATAATAATAATAATAATAATAATAATAATAATCTGTTGTAACCAACGAAAGTAGTTCCTACTAGCGAGCATTCATAACAGTTCAGTTGGGTGTTCAATGTTGCCAACATAATATTAAAATGGCACTCAAATGCGTACGATAACTTTTCTCTTAGTAAGCGATATTGTGTCACAGTTGAAATATTATAAGTATCATTTGGTCCTTCTAAAACATACATCATCTTTGACTGGCTTATTTTCCCACTACATTTTCATTTATGGAGTCATTTCCACTTCATTCTGCATAAATTCTATTAGATCTCAGCTATCACGCCGGATACCTTCATTTCCAGTCATACTATAGAATATGTTCACCATACTCTTTATTCTATATACTATTCTTCAGCAAATAACATCATGTATTTCTATATAATCATAACTATGGACCTTTAAACATCTCAAACATTATTACCGTCACCCAATATCATGCCTATTGCTCAACAGCACTTCGATTTACCTGAACCAAAATTAATTATTAGCACTGTCCACCCAACTGTTTAATTATGGTACTTGCCATAGCAACAAACAATATATATGGATGTATATGTGTTACTGTCGCCCAACCAGCAATTTCGACAGTAACTATCATATGTATGGCTTCATCATTAATTCACGTCATCTCTCATCTACCACGGTGTCTACGTTTGCGTTAAACAAATCCAATATCTGCATAAATGAAGTACTAATAATACTAATAATAATAATAATAGCGCAAGTATACAAAAAACCGCTTATTATAATTGCCTCAAAAATAAAATATATTAGTCGATACTGACAGATCAAATTGTACTTCTCAACTATACCACACATGATTAATAATAATAATAAAATTTGCACTGATCATGAACTGGATTATCCTAACTATCTGGCTGTGTACTCGGGTTTTCTAGTTATACTACCGTCACTCGCATATTTATTTACATCAAGATATCTTTATCAAAGAAAAGCTTTAGATTCTATTAGAAATATGAGATTTGTACTCACATTGCTGGCATTTCGGGATCACCAGGACTTGAGGCAGCCATGTTGTTTTACAGAGTACCAGAAAGTTGGAAACGATCGACAATTAAGATGTTATATAAAGGGAAAGGTGATACAGCAGATCCCAATTCTTATAGAGGTATCGCACTGGAGTGTATTCTCTTAAAGACCTTGACTGCTTTAGTTCATAAACGCATTACAGAGTTCATTGCGGACAAACTCCCAGATTCTCAATTTGGTTTCAGGAGTGGTAGGTCAACACTTCAGGCAGTTCAGTGCCTTCAACGGGACATAGAGGAAGCCTTGGATCAACCTAGAGGAAAACTTCATGCCATCTTCATTGATTATTCAAAGGCTTTTGACACGATTGACAGAACTATTCTATTAGAGAAGTTACAAAATATCACCGACCATAGTTTCTATCTTCTTCCACTAATCAAAGATCTGCTCACCAGCAATTGGATAGAAATCAGTGATGGCATTACCAAATCAGGTCCCATTTTACAAACTATTGGTGTACTCCAAGGTGACCCGTTGAGCCCTTTGCTCTTCATTATTGCAACGGCAGACATTACAAAATCGATAACGTCTAGTAATGTCAAATTACTCATGTATGCAGATGACATGGCCTTAACGTCCATCTCAGAGTCTGACCTGCAAAGTAATTTTAACAAAGTGAGTAAATGGGCAGAAGATACTAAGCTGAGACTGAATGAGGATAAGACCGTCTCGATGACTTTTAGGAGAGGAGGCAAGAATGGAACATTTTACTACGGAGACCGGCAGTTAAGATCAGTATCAAGTTTCCGGTACTTGGGAATAACATTTCAATCGGCTGGAAAACAATTTTCCCTTCATGTCAAAGAAAGACTAAACGCGGCCATTAAAGCAATGGGTGACATCAAACTTCTCAGCAGCTTGTCACTGACGACGGCCATAGAGTTGTTTCATCTCAAAGTCAGTCCAGTTGCGTCCTACGGAATAGAAAACATATGGGTGCATCTTACCAAGGCACAATTGCAAAGTTTAGAGAGTGTAAAATCAGCATTTCTTAAAAGAGTACTTTGTCTATCCAAGTACACTCCTTCGCGCCTCGTTTACGTACTGACAAGAGAACTGTTCTATGTAGAAGAGCTGCGTCTGAAGTTCCTGCTTCCCACCACCGCGGCGTATAAGGCACTACTGCAGGAACTTCTTCAAAAGAGGAACAACATATCGGACGATTTTTACCTCAGTGACGCAATGATTAATTTAGAGTGGATGCAAGGAGGTTATAAATTAAGACATATATCAACAAGGCTCGCCGTGCATGGATTTCACCATAAACTGTGTGAATCCATGCAATTTCATGACCCCTGCCATGACTGTAAGTGCAGAAGATGTGGTGAACTCTGTGAGAGATACCATGTACTAAGGTGCAAATTGAGAACAGAATCTCTGAGACACTTTTGTGAATCAGTGTAATACTTGTATTCATGCACATTGTGCGCAATTAAATATTTATTTACAGACTCATGACAAACATATTAATACCATTTATCATTCTTCCTGTATCCAACATTTGCTTATACACTAATTTTCACCCGTGTTAACACTTTTACACACGTTTTCTCTTGATCATAATATTAAATATAACAACTTGTTATAACACTCAACATTAAACATTTATAATACATATACAACACACGCAGTGCTCAAATACCTTGTAACTTAAGCATGATTTAACGTACTATGCTTTAGCTCACGTTTGCTTCTAATGCAGCGAAGTCTTTCGTGGTATCTGCACTCCCCTTTGTATTCACAAAGCAGCTGGGAAGGGTCTGGCCTCCCTCGACCTAAATCTCTACAGATAGTGAAAGTGCCTTCTCCACTCAACGTTCCAACATCAACTAACTGCTCAGAGTAGCAAGCAAAATATTCTCCACTCGACTACGGCTTACAATACATGTTAGAATGTCTAACTTCTTCTGTGGGCTACATATTCAAACTGTGTCATATTTGACGCAACTACTGCACAATTCTAAGTTTAATTTCAACCCTGCGTAGATTGAACACTTATAAAATCTGTTAATCTGTTAATCAATTCACTAATGTGGTTTCAAACACTTTACCAACTCAGCTTATGTTTATAAAACTTGATTCCATCTCCAATATAATGATGAATACACATAACTCAGTACAACTGTACTTGAGAACGGAGCGAAGTCAAAAACACGTCTGAACGCAAGGAGACTCTGGATGATGACTGACCAGTGGGAAGCTACTGCTCGGGGATGTTTGGCGCACTTATCGGCGTAAGAACACTAATTTTTGACATCTAAAATCCCAATTAAAATAGTGCTAGGTAGCTCTCCAAAATAAAGTTACTCAAAAACGAAATGCCTTGCACACAAAATTTCCATAACTGCATGTTACCACCATGGTGCATCGTGATTATTGAACTGTTCATAATTTCTCTCACAATATAGTAGGCGTCAGTTGGACTATATCTCGTCCTGCGCTGCTGAACCACACTCCGCGCTGGCAAGGGATTCCCACTGCTGTTGCTATCGAACACCTGGGTACGCAAATACTTCAATCCGTTTCCAACAAACCAGTAAGTTGGTCAAGTATTATTACAGTAATTATTGACATCTCCTCTTGACATAATCTTCATTAATTACTGACCGGGATTAATTATGAGCCACATACCATTTTGTCGCACTAATTTTGAAAATATTCGAATCCAGTGATCTGATTGGAGCACACATTCCGTTATTCAACTGTATGGACGGGTCCATTCCAAATCAAGGGAATTCAGGTAGCTAGGACCACGATTCTCTATCTCACTCACTCCAGTACTTTTCCACTACTGCTGCGTAATTCCGAAAGATGACGCAATAGCAGGTGTTCCAGAGATATCAATTAATTTTTAGCAGAGAAAGGAAGCGTGGGCTTCTGTCAAGGCTTTGTTCTCACGCTCTGGCTACTAGAAAATTCTAATGCTGTCCTTTGTCTCAACCTACCGGACTATTACTATTAGTTATTAAATACAACTATTAAAATTTAGCCAATCAGACTCATCTGATGGGTGCAATACAATGGCCATATCTATAGAATGGACAGCGACAGACACACCAAAAGATTATTTAAAGTAATAAAATGAAGGTCAAAATAAACTGCCTAGAATAAACATTTTTTGTTGCTATTTGCTTTACGTCGCACCGACACAGATAGGTCTTATGGAGACGATGGGATAGGAAAGGCCTAGGAACGGGAAGAAAGCAGCCGTGGCCTTCACTAAGGTACAGCCCCAACATTTGCCTGGTGTGAAAATGGGAAACCACGGAAAACCATCTTCAGGGCTGCCGACAGTGGGGTTCGAACCCACTATCTCCCGAACGCAGGCTCACAGTTGCGCGACCCTAATAGCATGGCCAACTCGCCCAGTAGAAGAAATTAAGGTGCGCCTCCAAAATATTAATGTCACGGACGACATCATGGAAGATCGTTGAGCCTTTAGTACAGTAGTAGCCAAGCACAAATTCGTGGGAAAAAATGGTAGGAAGTGGTCTACAGAAAGCAATAAACCCAGTGCATTCATGAAGAGATTTTGGGAGAATAAGAAGGCGAAAACCATCAGGACAACGAACAAGTTCAAGCGCGCTCTTTGAATGGGCATAACGAAGGAATAAGTAATAATAATAATAATAATAATAATAATAATAATAATAATAATAATAATAATAATAATAATAATCGTAAGACCTCAGCTACCGCGTTGCAGACATTATTATTTGGTATCAATTACGCTGCCTGCATTTCAATGTCGACGTTATATTTTACTCGACAGTAACTTATCAGATGCCAGAGAAACCAGAACTGTGTACCGTGTATCAATTTCAGGTCAACACCAGTGTGTGCCAACATCATACGATATGGAGTGCCCGAATGCAACTTTCTCTGTCCTTCAAAAATCCGACTACCTCCTGCGGGTTTGAACCCACCAACTTCGAACACGGAGGCTGACATTCTGCCACTGATTCACACAGGGAGCCAAATCAAAGGTTTTCCTTCTGAGATAATGTATGAAGATGTAGCGACGCTACTGGACTTAATTTCTTCCTGAGGAAGATCCTTCCTTCTTCAAGGCAAGTGTAACTTTTTGCCATTTGTTTTACGCCACGCCGCTATTGACGGGTCTTATGGCGACGATGGGATAGGATAGAGAAGGAAATGACCGTAGTCTTAATAGGGATGTATCACCGACTGAATGATTTAGTGAGGTCTTCGGACCGGTGCGCGGGATCTGCTTTGCGCAGTTTCCGATGTGCCTGGAAAGATGACCAAACTCGATTATTTAGAGGAAGTAAAAGTCGTAACAAGGCAGCGTAATGGTAATATACGTTATGCGCTTTCCACTTGTCGATTGTTTTACATGGCACTTGTATGGAGTATTTCTAAATTCATGAAAACGAAACTGTTACTTTAAATGCATGAAAATGAAAATACCATTTTCTGCTGAAGTTTTGAAAGAGATGGGAAATCATATAGGGGCAATGACGATTGTGGATTAGAAAGCGCAGTTGAAGGAAAAGGTCGAAAAAATCCGCAAAGAAGCAAGAGTAGATTGAAGAGAAGGACTAAAAGTAGTGATTTTGTTAAGAGTGAATTCTTTAAGTGCTAATACCATTTTGAAAACATGCGTGATACATATATTTTAGGTTTGAGGCGTACATAAAGTACGATATTGGTACGACTGCATTGTTAGAGGCTAGATCCAGTACTACTGAATTGAATTTTCCTTCAGCGCACGAGTTTCAAGACCTTGTTTCAGGTCATAAGATAGATATAAATAATTCAAATTTTGAATTGATATATTATTTCATGTTCGGGAAGTCTGAAATGGATGGTGCTCCAGTGTTAAATTATAGGTCACTCTGTGATTGAGAGTACACCACTGGCCACAGGCTGCGTCCCTACTTCCAAATCTTGCTCTCGGAGTTATTTCCAAGGTGGCGGTGCCAGTCCATGAAAATATCGAAGGTACAGCGTTCTCCTTAAGTTTTCGCCTTTCATCTCAAATTATTGAAATAGGCCAAATCAAATTAACTAATCAGAACGTCACTAACGTATTATACAATTATTCCTTAATTAGAACTAATTAGCTTATTTACCCGTTTCAGTAATGATAATATCTTCAGCTGTAAAATGCTTCGACCAGACCTTGATATTACGAATCACACGTTTATTTCGTAGGTCCTGCCTACGAACCCCTAGATTCTCTGTCTCATAGAGACAGGTGAATGATGTACCGATGCCGGTGCTCTGTCGGTCTGTAGTGGGTGTGTTCAGTTGTGTTTTAATGGGATGAGATGAGGTCACTCATTTGGGTGACCACATCCTAGGTTACTTAATTATGAATTAGTATATTTCTGTTGTGTAATCTTTATTATCCTGTTCGTTGTTTGGGAGTAATTATTTAGTGTGCTAGGATTGATGAAGTTTGTGTGATAGCAGTTGAATGTATTTATTGTTCTAGGTTGAGTAGTTTGTTCATTAAATGTGAGTGAGTGTCCAGGGAAATGTTACGTAATTTAGAATGACTGACACAGTGAGTTCTGTATACGATGTGGATTAATTAGCATGGTTTCCCATGCAGATTTAATCCTAGCTGATGTTGCGTTTGAAGGTCTGCAACGCTGCATCGTATGTGAATTCGCTTACTTATTTATCATGTAATAAATGATTAATAAGTGCTTTGCGGGTGTAATGACATTGATTAACGGCAGATTGGCAGCGGTGGTCGTTTGTAAGTTGGAAGGGCTTCACATGGGGGTAATATTGTTTAACTGCGGGGAGACGGGGCGAGGTGTTTATGCAGAGGTTGCAAGAACGGGTCTTATCTTGTGTGTTGGTTGTCCGTGTGTGTGTTTATTACTATGTAATGTGCTATTCTTGGGTTTTGTTATTTCAATGCTGAAAGTTTAGTCTGGGTTGGCAAGTATATCTTTGATTATTAGTACGTATTTGGGTCGTCTGTATCTGTTCTGTCTGCGTCGTATTGGCCAAGTGTGTTTATTAGTGGGTTGCTGTGTTGTTGTGTTGAGTTGTAAAAATTTGTAGTTAATGAGTGTACGTAATCCAGTATGTATGGGACTTTGGTTATGTCGTGTAGTTGTACTGTGGGTATTGTGTAGTCCTTTACTGCTAAGTGTAAAAGCCAGTTTTGTATTCTTTGTAAGCGTTTTATACTTGTTGTAGATAGGAAGCCGATGGCTGGATATGCGTATGTGAGAATTGGTCGTATAAATGTGGTATATATGAGTTTAATGTTTTTTGTGATAGTGCACGTTTTCTGTGTATGAGTGGATAGAGCATTAGGGTGTGTCGTTTGGCACGCTGTATTGTGTTCGTGATGTGTTCTTGTAGGTTGAGTCGTGACTCTAGTGTAACCCTAAGCATTTGTGACTGTTAACTTGTTGTATAGGTTGATTGTATAATTGTAGGTGTTGTTGCGGTTGCTTACGTCGACGTGTGTAGTGTACCTACCACTTTAGTTTTTTGTAGGTTGACTATTTTCCACTTGGTGAGTCAGGGTTAAAGTTTGTTTAGGTGTTCCTGCATACGTTGGGTGGCAGTGTCTGGGTTCCAGCTTTTAGCCATAATGGCTGTGTCATCAGCGTAGGGTGTTATTTGTGGTTACGTGTCGGATGCGACCAGGCCATTATCGTGCCACTAGCGGCCGAGTGGTTAAGCATCGTGCCGCATGCGACCAATCAATCACAGTTGATATGCATTAAGGGCTGTCACCAAGTGGCAGATTGCTTATCAGTAGCTAACTTGGTCTTTTCTAAAATAAAGGTCTGACGCCGTGCCGTTGGTCGAAAGAAAAATATAATAATGTTGCTGGCTTTACGTCCCAGTAACTATTTTTATGGTTTAAGGAGACGCCGAGGTGCCGGAATTTAGTCCCGCAGGACTTATTTTACGTGCCAGTAAATCCACCGACACAAAGCTGACGTATTTGAGCACTTTCAAATACCACCGGACTGAGCCAGGATCGAACCTGCCAAGTTGGAGTCGGAAGCCCAGCATCTCAACCGTCTGAGCCACTTACCCTGGATGAAAAAAATTCACCATTAGAATGTTGGCCGGCAGGGTAGGAGAGTTGGTGTAATACAGTTTCTAATCACTAGATTGCATGCCAAAAGCCTGGATTCAAACTCAAACCTCTTCGCAGTGTTCAAATGGAGTGAGGGGATATGATGCTGTTGATGGTGATTCGTCCGTTGGATGGCGACGTAACGTATTGAGCAGACACCTTGGTATTAATCGAGAGGAGTAGGCTACGTGCCGACACCGCGTTTCATCTCTCACTACCTCATTATCATAATCCCACATCCATACGCGCAGGCCGCCCACGGGAGTCAGGTAGAAAGACCTGCACCAGGCAAGTCGAACACGTCCTCGGGCACTCCCGGTACGAATACTACACGGTAAGTAAGTAGGCCTAAGTCGTAAATAATTTCAGAGAATTAGGATTTTTTTGCTAGTGGCATTACGTCGCACCGACACAGATATGTTTTATGGTGACGATGGGATAGGAAAGGGCTAGGAGTGGGAAGGAAGCGGCCCTGGACTTAATTAAAGTGCAGCCCCAGCATTTGCCTGGTGTGAAAATGGGAAACCACGGAAAACCATCTTCAGGTCTGCCGACAGTGGGATTCGAACCCACTATCTCCCGGATTAAAGCTCAAAGCCGCGCGCCTCTAACCGCATGGCCAACTGGCTCAGTGGGAAAAGACGTAAACGCATCACCATATTTCCTGTTGTAAACCGCGTTTCCCCCAGAAGTTTAATGTAATGTAGGGGCAGTAGCTGCTTAGTGAAATGACATTGCACTTCGTACTGGTACTTCACAGTAAAGTTCTGGAAAAGTAACTGAGGAAGATGCTACTCTGTCATATCTGTTTCCCGAAAATCTAGGGACTGATCCTGATGATCGCCAAGAGTTGTATTTATAGATCAGTTAATTGTGAAACAAATAATCTTTGTTAAAATGTAACCGAACTTGTTTTATTCAGTAGAAGATCACCTGATTGTACATTTCCCCCAATTCTTTAGGATTTTGTCCTTAAAATACCTCTTGCGTTATGCCTAGGGCCTATTTATGACCCATCTAGGTTTTCTTTGGGGAAGGAATACCTCGGTTTATGATATTCCAAATTATACATTACACTGATATATTTCAACAAATAGTACTGTATGTTTTATTTAAATTTTCATGCAATCGTTCGAATTGTTCTCCGTAAAGAGCTATATAGGTTGTATTTCGCGATGACTAATTCAGTGTACATTAATGTTGTGCCCAGTTATTATTATTATTATTATTTATTTTCCTTAAATTGTACATGTACAATTTAGGGGTGGTAGATGGAGAAAGGGCAAGCCCCACATACACGGAAGTGCCTCCATCTCCACATGTGTACATAAACTCTACTGAATATTTATATACAAACTTTTGTAGACAATTTTAAATATACATATTTACACTACAAACACTGTACCCTTAGAATAATAATTATCTTGATTTATCCTGAAAATATTAGAGTAAGAACACCCAGCCATTTATACTCTCACTCAGACCCCTGTATACACACTCATTCACTACCACTCCCACACACACACGCATACACATTCGCCCACATACACCTGTACTTGCACCCATCCTTCTTGCAATTCTAATTTATACAAGTTATATACATCACATGTACGTTTATATTTACATATACATTTTCTTTACTTCGCGGAGGAAGTGAGGAAGAGGAAGTAGCTTTACCTCAGATGGTATAAGGTTCCACGTACGAGCAGCCCTTGAGTAAAACCCATTTAAATATGAGGTTGTTCTAGCGAAGGGAGGGACAAGAGTAACTCCTTGGCCTCTTTTAACAGAGCGGTAATTGAGCTGCAGGCGGTGGAAAGGGGAGAGGTGTGTGTTATCTGTCAGGGATTTCCTAAGGAAGGCTACATCTATTTGTGTACATAACGAGTTCACTGGTGGCAATGACCTGGCTGTGTTTAAGGGGATGTGTTTGTTAATTAAACGTTCTGCTCGTCGCTGGATACCTTCTAGTTTCCTCATATTTTCCGTTGTAGTTGGATGCCAGGAAGGAAGGCCATATAATAGTATGGGCCGCACAAGGGAAATATAAGCCGTTCGTAGGGCTTTACTTCTTCCTCCCGAGAGACATCTACGGACGAAACCTAGCGCCCGGTATGCCTTACACCTCACTTCCTCCACGTGTTTATTCCATTTCAGATTGTCCGTAATGTGAATACCGAGCAGTTTGATGGAGTTAGAAGTCGGCAGTTGGATTCCACATAGAGTAGGTTGGTTCTGGAGTGGTTGTTTAGCTCTGCTTAGTCTTATATATTTACACTTCTTAATATTTATATACAATCTATTTACCTCACACCACAGAGCTATACTATCCAGATCCGATTGGAATTGTACAATATCATCACTGTTTTTCATGGCTCTGTAAATGACTGTGTCATCGGCATACTGCGCCATGGTCGAATTTACACAATCCGGTAAGTCGAGAGCATAAATCGTGTACAGGAGGGGCCCTATCACACTGCCCTGAATTACTCCAGGAGTAATTGTGGTTTGGTCTGATTTGGCTCCTCCGTACACAACACATTGCGTTCGACCCACCAAAAATGACCTCAACCATGACAGCAGTTTACCCTGAATGCCGTAGTTGCTAAGTTTTAACAGAAGTCTTTGATGTGACACCTGGTCAAAAGCTTTGCTCCAGTCCAGAGTCACACAGTCTATTTGTGAGACATCAGTCTGCTCCAAAGAGAACTGCCAGTCATCAATGACTTTTGTTAGAAGTGTTGTGCAGGATTTTCCCGGAATGAAGCCGTGCTGGTTTGAGTTCAGCAGGTTTCTCTCCTTGAGAAAATCCAACATACATTTAGCAACTAGACGCTCCATACATTTACAGACCCCTGATGTTATAGAAACTGGGCGGTAATCATCTATGTTTTCCTTATCTCCATCTTTGAAAACTGGCACTACGTTGGCTTCTTTCCACTCCAAAGGTACAGACCCGGTATTAATGGAATAGTTGAAGAGAGCGCAAAGCGAGGGCGCCAAGGCGACTGCACAATTCTTGAGAATTCTTGCTGGCACTCGGTCCGGCCCGGTCGCGGCATGAGGTCTTGTTTTCAGAAGGCTCTCCTTTACTTCATTCGTTGAGAAATACAGGTTGGTTAGAGGGAAGAGAGGGGTAGATGTCCTTGAATATAGCATGTTCTCTTCCTCAGTAGGTACGGAGAAGTTACTTTTAAATTTCCTGTTGAAGGTGTCTGCAATTTCTTGTGGTGTGGAGACTGCCGTACCGTTATGTTTAAATACAGATGGAGCTCTGTTGCAACCTTTACTTCTGAGAAGAGCCCAGAGTTCCTTGGAGTTGGTGTTGAGACTGTGGATGTAAGAATCGTAGGAATCTCTGATAGATTGTTTAGCCTTGTTCCTAGCCAGCCTGTATTTCTCCCACTCAAAATCAGTTGGATTTCTTTTCCATTTCTGGTACAGGCGGTCCCTTCTTCGAATTTCTCGCACTATCTCTTTGGTAATCCATGGAGATTTCCGTCTGCTGGTTATATTTACTGTTGGTGTGGTTTCTTCTACGCATTGAAAGAAAATTTTCTTCCAGTCGTTCCATATCTTGTTTATGTCAGTACTGCCGGTGAAATCTGAGGTGAGAACGGGGAGGCGGTTGGATAGTAAAGTGGATAGATCGTTCCAGTTTGTTCGGGAAAAATTATAAACTGTTCTGGTATGGAGTTTGGGGGATGGTTTTATATGGGTCAGTGTTGCGAGAATTGCCTGATGGTCACAGAATCCAGGAATAGTATTAAGAGATTGGACGGACTGTGGTATATTACTTAGGAAAAGATCAAGGGTTGAGCGTGTTGTTTGCGTAATACGCGTGGCTTCGAACATTAATTGATGAAGGAATAAATCATAGAAAGCGGAAAGGAATTTATTGGCGAGGGGGTTATTTGGAACAGGTGCAGCATTTCTGGACCACGTAATTTCTAAGTTGAAATCACCGACAATATAAATGGCATCGTAATTTTGTTGTACATGTTGCACACGCTCGAGAGAGAGGATTAGTTCATCGTTCATTTCCGGCGACGACTTAGGGGCGCGATAAATTGATCCAATAAGGAATTTACGTTTGTTGCACGTCACTTCCACCCACAGTGCTTCGGCTGCTGTCTCCAGGTGATGAACTCGAGTTGGATTACATTCTGGCTTGGCTGCAATTAGAACTCCCCCTGCAGAGCGGTGGGATCGGTCCTTACGGAACAATATCAGCGAGTCAGGGAACACTTCTGAGTCATTAATTTTGCTGGACAACCACGTCTCATTGACACATACGATGGTCGGGTCAAGGCTTTCAAGCGATGCGTGGATATTTTGTAACCGTCCAGGTCGCATAATACTGCGCGCATTGAAGGCAAAAAGTGATATATTTTTATTTACATATGTACATTTAGAATTATTCACTAAGTCACTGGGCGTATCACTGGTAACTGTAAAGAACGAGTCTGATAACAGCGGCATTTCACACTTCCAGCATAACCATGTACGGGAACCGTTCTTTATTTTTCTGAATTCAGACACTGAGACTTTAGCGCAGGTTCTATGGCCTTTTAGCGAGCAATTATTACAGTGGACAAATAATTGATTCCTCCTACCACTATTTCCGCAAATAGTACACTGTTGTGGACCCGGGTTTAGTTCGATGTCCCCACTTAGGGCAAGTGCCAAGCACAGCAGTGGCTGATTATCTACAGGCAGTCTGACAACACCGCTCCCGTCCCTTCGCCGAGGCCGACCTATGGCTGCCATCCCCAGACTTTCAGCACTGCACCACGTCAAACCGTTAAGAGTACATTTTTCACTCACCAATAGTTTTTCCAATAGAATTATGTTTTCCAGGTATCCAGGAGGGTTATCTGAAGCGATTGTAGCACTTTTGGAGTATTGCACTGCACTCTTTATCACCAAAAATATAATAATACTGCGCATAACACTCAGCGTCACTTCTGCACACGCCGCCATGCAGTTTAGTGGTTGAACAGAACAAAGACTATTTCATTCCCTACTCCGTAAGCAATGTCCTCAATTTTTGGCCATTTTTCTAACCTTTTCTGGTTCTGATTTAGCTTACCTTATCTTGAGTGATGACACAACTTACCAAATGACAATTTGTTTGTCAACGCCGGTTGCATCCGGCACGGTTACAGATTATGCGGTCGCTAGTGGCACGGGTCGCATGCGGCACGGTCGCATCTGGCACGCCACCGTTGTTTGTGCGGGGGATGTCATTGATGTACTGGAGAAATAGAATTGATCCAAGAATGCTGCCTTGGGGCACTCCAGCGTGTATGTCTCTTGTTGTGGAGTTTTTGTTGTTTATTGAAATGTAAAAGGTGCGGTTTAATAAGTAGTTACGTATAAGTTTAATGTAGGAGGGATGTAGGTGTAGTTTGATAAATTTGTAAATGAGGCTGGGCTGGTGAACTCTATCAAAGGCTTGTTTATGGTCTAGAAATACAGCTATTGTTCCTTGGTTGTGTTGAAAGTCTTGTGTAATATGTTCTGTGACGCGTAATAGTTGTGTTGTGGAGTGTTGCTGTCTGAATCCAAATTGCTCGTGTATTAAGTTGTTGTACATTGTATTTTTGATACGTGTGTAGATTAATTTCTCGAATACCTTAGAGATGATACTCAGTAAACTGATGGGTCTGTAGTTGGCTGGGTTCTGGAAGCATATAATTTTTGCTATTTTCCACTGTTGCGGGAAGTATTCTAATTTTAGCATGGTATTAAAAATGCGTGTTAAGAAGTTTATCATGTCTGTGTTAAGGTGCAGGGATCTCATCCTGTCCCGGGGCTTTTTTGTCGGATAGTTTTTTGATTAGGTTTTTGATCTCTGTTGATTTGAAGTGGGGGAACTGGTGAGTGGTTTGGAGTGTGTTTATGATGTTGGTTACAATGATGTCATGTTGAGGGTTCGTTCTACTGGTGTTTGGTTTGAAGTTTTCTTTTAATGTGTCTACTAGTAATTCGGATTTTTCTAAATCAGAGAATATTTTAGAGCCGTCTGGTATGGTTAGTGGGGGGGGGGGTAGGGTGGTCTGATTTGGTGAATATTTTTGTAGTTTTCCAGAGGTTGTTTATGTAATTATGGTTATTATTATTGTTATTGTTTTGAGTGGTAATTTCGCTAAGTTTTTTGTTCCAGGTGTCACTGATGTGTTTAGCTAGTTCCTTTTTTCTCTTTGCGTGTAGGCGATTGAAGTGAATTTTACTTTGTAGTGATCGTGTTCTTTGAAATGTGGTGCGGGCTCTGTTTTTCTCTTTTATAAGGTGTGGTGGTAACGTGTAAGGTTTGGTGTGCTGTGGAGTGTAGCTGGCTTTTGCTGCAGTAAGTAGGATGTTAGTGAATAGGGTGATGGCCGAGTCGATGTCGTCTGTGGTTGTGAGTGGAGGGGTGGAGTTTAGCTCTTTAAGGTGCTCTAGCTGTGAGGTGTAGCTGTCCCAGTCTATGAAGTTTGTGTTAATTATGTTGTCTGTATTGCGTTGATGTTTTTTGATGCCTAGTTCAAGTAATACTGGTCTATGATCTGAGTGTAATTGTTGCATTTTGTCTATTTTTGCATTATAGGGTATGTTTTTGAGGAGTGCAATGCCATTAGTGTCTGAGTGAAGTGTTCCGTTGCGGGTCCAGTAGAATGTGGGTTCGAGTGGGGTGGTGATCTCGTAGTTTAGTACCGTGAGGGTTAATTGTTTTGCTGTTCCAGTCTGTATGCTATTGAGGTCGCCGGCTAGTATTACATGTTCATAGTTCAAGAGTAAGTCGAAATCTAAAGTGTAAAGGAGTTTATCTAGAGGTAAGTAAGCGGATATTATTGTAATTCGTTGGTGTCCATCGTCTAACTGTATAGCCGTAGCTTC